>NW_021301866.1:0-1811 GCF_002162155.2 Triticum dicoccoides
TTCATTTTCTGATATCTCAAGTAATAATAATTATTTTCTTTGTCTTGCAGGGTTTGGAAACAGTTCACCGCTAAAGCTCCAGGACTGCCGAAGGAGCTGCGATATACATACCCGAAAGTAAGTACTACTGGCTAGCTAGTTGCGCGCATCTCCCGTTGATTCTATAGCTATACTTTCATCAATGCCATTTATAATTCTTCATTATCAGTTTGATTGACCTCTATTTCTCGTAAAGTGCTTGTGGTAGGAACAAGGGAATGATTTCTGTGGATACTACGTGTGCGAGTTCATCCACACCGCGACTTTGAAAACAAGCGGGGCTACTCTCAAAGACAATATGAAGTGCGTAAGCAATAATATTCACAATTTAATTTTATTACACCATCATTTCTGTTGAGTTTCATTCATATATATGTATTAATTAACCCCCTTCTTCAAATTAGACATGGCAGATGCGGAATGAACTCCTAGAACCAGATCACATGAAAGCAATTCAAGAGGAATTGGCAGGATTCTTTCTTGACCACATCATCAACAAAGCCGGAGAATACCATGCGGAAGTTGATTTCAATTGCTAGGGGACTGTAATTGAGAGATCTTACATATTGTACATGTATGTAGCCAGTAGCGTCGGATACATGATACGAAAACTTGTTGTTCGACCAATCTGTCGGAGAAGGAGAGGTCGATCGATCGTTTCTCTCGGTATGCATGACGAACTTCTGTACTCAATGGTTCCCTTCATTTTCTTACTAGCTAGCGTGTCGAGGGATATATGTATATAGTACGTAGCGTCGACCAAGCACGGACATAAGAGAGGACACTTCTCTCTATTAATTAGCTAGATAACACAATATATGAAACACCTAAATTAACCCCCCAAAACCCCCACCCCCCTTTCAAAAAAACAAAAACCCCAGCCACTGGAATGCTGACGCGTCGATGCCTTTTGGTCCCGGTTGGTGCCACCAACCGGGACCAAAGGCCCCCCTGCTTGGGCTCGGCGCACCGGCCACGTGGAGGACCATCTGTCCCGGTTCGTGTTTGAACCGGGACTAAAGGGGGGAGGTATTAGTAACGACCCATTAGTCCCGGTTCACGAACCAGGACCAAAGGCCCTTACAAACCGGGACAAATGCCCCCTTTTCTACTAGTGGCATGATAGTCCTATTATCTTTTTGAATTCTCCCAACTACACTATATCGGAGAAGTTTGTGCTTATTAAGGATTATATTGATGGGTTGCCTTTTACCGTTGCACATGATGATTTTGATTGATATAATATGCATGTGCTTGCTGCTCCTACTTGCAATTATTATGAGAGAGGAACTACATCTCCACCTCTCTATGTTTCCCATACGATAAAATTGCAAGAAACTGTTTATACTATGCATTGACCTTTACTTGGTGTGCATGAATTGTTCTTTTATGACATGCCGATGCATAGGAAGAGAGTTAGACTTCTTCATTTCTTGATATCTGTTACTTTGTGCTCACTATTAAATTACAAATCATTGTTAATTAAAATTGGCTTCGATATACCTTGGGATCCGGGTGGATCCATTAGTTGAGCACTATATGCCTAGCTTAATGACTTTAAAGAAAGTGCTGCCAGGGAGACAACCCGGAAGTTTTAGAGAGTCATTTGTTTCTGTTGAGTGCTTTTATATAGTTTAAAAACAAAAAAATAAAGAGGGGGACCTAAAAACTTTTCAAAAAGGAAAGTGAAAGTGAGAAAGACAAGCATTGTTGAAGTGGCAGAGCTCCTTGAACTTTGTTCATTCTCACGGAAACTTTGTGAATCTTGATTA
>NW_021301867.1:0-1582 GCF_002162155.2 Triticum dicoccoides
AGATGAGCAAGGCCCTGTCTACTTGGAAAAGCAATGTGAAGAGAATGATCGAGAAAGGTGAGAGTTATCAGAAGATCAAGGAGAAAAATCCTTCGATCACCGAAGATGACTACAACGACTTCAAGATCAATTGCTCGAGCACCGCAAGCTCCCAATCAAGTGAGTGGGGGAAACAAATGCGGGAGCTGAACATAGGGGAACACACACTCGGTCCCGGCGGTTACAGAGTGGCGGAGCCTATATGGGACAAGGAGGAGGCGGACCGTGCCGAGCAAGGCCTACCGCCCCTCTTCGATAAATACGGTGACAAGCAGACCAGGAACTTTGTTAGGGCCCGGTACAAGAAGGACCCGAAAACAAAGGAGCTTACCACGGATCCGAAGACCAGGCAGCTTGAGCTTGTTCTGGTAAGGAATACACCCCCGCGTAATTAGCTCCATATGGTTGCATTCTAATTAATGAAGCCAAATTTCTAAATGGTTCACATTCCTTCTGCAGGCGACTGAAAGCAGTAGCGCGGGGTCGACTAAGAGCAACCACTCTAAATAGGGGGTTGAATGTAATGAAGAACAAGGATAAGCTCAGTAAGCCGACGTCAGCTGGTCGTGTGGCCGGCAAAGGCTTGTCGACAAAATGGGGGTCATACTATACTGCTGGTGTGCGGAAGGAGAAAAAGACCAGCTCGGAAAGCCAGGTGCGAGAGGTTCAAGAACTCAAGGCACAGGTGGCGCGGATTCCGGAGATTGTCCAAGAGCAAGTGGAACAACGACTCGGAGCGACGATCACCGCCCTTGTGCCTACCTTGATCTCGGGGTTGAGTGCGTGGATTGCGGGCGGCCAACAGGGGCCGCCCCCGATTCCTAGCTTCACGGCCAGCAACTCGCATAATGCGATGGAGGGGCCATTGGTGCCTCCGGCGGAGGCGACATTGGTGTCTCCGACGCCGGCACGGGAGCTTAATGCACCCGGGTGTACGCCGGCCGGCACCTCTTCAGCAAGCGGCCCCTCCGTCAACTGCACGCCCGCCGTTGGCGGTACCTCGACATTAGCCGAGCTCGACGCCATCATCACGGTAACTAATTAAGCCTCTCTCGGCCGAGGACTTCATCTCCTTGCCTTTGACTGGGCATCCCTGACGCCCTACATGTTTTCGCAGGCCGCCGCCGACGTTCCGTGCACTCTCCTCCACTTCGTGAACAACGAGTTGGTCGATGTCGCCAAGGGCAAAATCGTTCAACCGGGCAACCCCTTGTTCCACGGTACCCAGATGCCACCCAACTTGTTTAGGGTTCAACTGGTTCGGGTGCTGCCAGGCTGCGACGACTTGTTACCTCCGATTCGACCCGTCGGGGCCGACGATGAAGACGTGATGACCCTCAGCGCCTGCCTGAGCTAGCCCCTGCTTTGGCCGAAGAGCCAGATTCGTTTGGGGGCGGGGGACACCACCCCAAAGACAACACCGCCAGTCGTGCCGGCGCCAAGTCGGCCCCATGGCAAGACCGCCGTAACGGTGCCGGACATCCCTATGCCACTGGATCCAAACATGCATATGGCACAGGATCAGAACGACGACGACGACGAC
>NW_021301868.1:0-3317 GCF_002162155.2 Triticum dicoccoides
GGAGCATATGAGATGTTCGAGGAGCTGAAACTAGTTTTCCAAGCTCACGCCCGAGTCAAGAGATATGACGTCTCCGGCAAGTTCTATAGTTGTAAGATGGAGGAAAATTGTTCTGTCAGTGAGCACATACTCAAGATGTCTGGGTTGCACAACCGTATGACCCAGCTGATTATTAACCTCCCTGATGAGGCGGTCATTGACAGAATCCTTCAGTCGCTCCCACCAAGCTACAAGAGCTTTGTGATGAACTACAGTATGCAAGGGATGGAAAAGACCATTCCTGAAGTATTTTCTATGCTGAAGTCAGCAGAGGCTGAAATCAAGAAAGAACATCAAGTGTTGATGGTCAATAAGACCACTAAGTTCAAGAAGGGCAAGGGCAAGAAGAACTTCAAGAAGGACGGCAAGGAGGTTGCCGCGCCCGGTAAGCCTGTTACCGGGAAGAAGTCAAAGAATGGACCCAAGCCTGAGACTGAGTGCTTTTATTGCAAGGGGAAGGGTCATTGGAAGCGGAACTGCCCCAAATACTTAGCGGATAAGAAGGCCGGCAACACCAAAGGTATATTTGATATACATGTAATTGATGTGTACCTTACCAGTACTCGTAGTAACTCCTGGTATTTGATACCGGTGTCGTTGCTCATATTTGTAACTCACAGCATGAGCTGCGGAATAAGCGGAGACTGGCGAAGGATGAGGTGACGATGCGCGTCAGGAATTGTTCCAGAGTCGATGTGATCGCCGTTGGCATGCTACCTCTACATTTACCTACAGGATTAGTTTTGAACCTTAATAATTGTTATTTCGTGCCAAGTTTGAGCATGAGCATTGTATCTAGATCTTGTTTGATACGAGATGGCTACTCATTTAAATCCGAGAATAATGGTTGTTCTATTTATATGAGAGATATGTTTTATGGTCATGCTCCGATGGTCAATGGTTTATTCTAATGAATCTCGAGCGTAATGTTACACATATTCATAGCGTGAATACCAAAAGATGTAAAGTTGATAACGATAGTCCCACATACTTGTGGCACTGCCGCCTTGGTCACATTGGTGTCAAGCGCATGAAGAAGCTCCATGTTGATGGACTTTTGGAGTCTCTAGATTATTAATCATTTGACACATGCGAACCATGCCTCATGGGCAAGATGACCAAGACTCCGTTCTCCGGAACAATGGAGCGAGCAACCAACTTGTTGGAAATCATACATACCGATGTGTGCGGTCCAATGAGCGTTGAAGCTCGCGGAGGATATCGTTATGTTCTCACTCTCACTGATGACTTGAGTAGATATGGGTATGTCTACTTAATGAAACACAAGTCTGAGACCTTTGAAAAGTTCAAGGAATTTCAGAATGAGGTAGAGAATCAACGTGACCGAAAGATAAAATTCCTACGATCAGATCGTGGAGGAGAATACTTAAGTCATGAATTTGGTACACACTTAAGGAAATGTGGAATCGTTTCACAACTAACGCCGCCTGGAACACCTCAGCGTAACGGTGTGTCCGAACATCGTAATCGCACTCTATTGGATATGGTGCGGTCTATGATGTCTCTTACCGATTTACCGCTATCATTTTGGGGATACGCTCTAGAGACAGCTACATTCACTTTAAATAGGGCACCGTCTAAAACCGTTGAGACGACACCGTATGAATTATGGTTTGGGAAGAAACCTAAGATGTCGTTTCTAAAAGTTTGGGGATGCGATGCTTATGTCAAGAAACTTCAACCTGAAAAGCTCGAACCCAAGTCGGAAAAATGTGTCTTCATAGGATACCCTAAGGAAACCGTTGGGTATACCTTCTACTTAAGATCCGAGGGCAAGATCTTTGTTGCCAAGAACGGATCCTTTCTGGAAAAAGAGTTTCTCTCGAAAGAAGTAAGTGGGAGGAAAGTAGAACTCGATGAAGTACTACCTCTTGAACGGGATAGTAGTGCAGCTCAGGAAAATGTTCCTGTGATGCCTACACCAACTGAAGAGGAAAATAATAATAATGATCAAGGTACTTCGGATCAAGTTGCTACTGAACTTCATAGGTCCACAAGGACACGTTCCGCACTAGAGTGGTACGGCAACCCCGTCCTGGAAATCATGTTGTTAGACAACGGTGAACCTTCGAACTATGAAGAAGCGATGGCGGGCCCAGATTCCAACAAATGGCTTGAAGCCATGAAATCCGAGATAGAATCCATGTATGAAAACAAAGTATGGACTTTGACAGACTTGCCCGATGATCGGCGAGCGATAGAAAACAAATGGATCTTTAAGAAGAAGATGGATGTGGATGGCAATGTTACCATCTATAAAGCTTGACTTGTCGCTAAGGGTTATCGACAAGTTCAAGGGATTGAATACGATGAGACATTCTCTCCTGTAGCGAAGCTGAAGTCCGTCCGAATCTTGTTAGAAATTGCCGCATACTATGATTATGAGATATGGCAGATGGACGTCAAATGGCATTCCTTAATGGACATCTTAAGGAAGAACTGTATATGATGCAGCCGGAAGGTTTTGTCGATCCTAAGAACGCTAACAAAGTATGCAAGCTCCAGCGATCCATTTATGGGCTGGTGCAAGCATCTCGGAGTTGGAATATTCGCTTTGATGAGATGATCAAAGCGTTTGGGTTTATGCAGACTTATGGAGAAGCCTGTGTTTACAAGAAAGTGAGTGGAAGCTCTGTAGCATTTCTCATATTATATGTAGATGACATACTCTTGATGGGAAATGATATAGAACTTTTGGACAACATTAAGGCCTACTTGAATAAGTGTTTTTCAATGAAGGACCTTGGAGAAGATGCTTATATATTAGGCATCAAGATCTATAGAGATAGATCGAGACGCCTCATAGGTCTTTCACAAAGCACATACCTTGATAAGATTTTGAAGAAGTTCAAAATGGATCAGTCCAAGAAGGGGTTCTTGCCTGTATTGCAAGGTGTGAGATTGAGCTCGGCTCAATGCCCGACCACGGCAAAAGATAAAGAAGAGATGAGTGTCATCCCCTATGCTTCCGCCATAGGATCTATTATGTATGCCATGCTATGTACCAGACCTGATGTAAACCTTGCCGTAAGTTTGGTAGGTAGGTACCAAAGTAATCCCGGCAAGGAACACTGGACAGCGGTCAAGAATATCCTAAAGTACCTGAAAAGGACAAAGGACATGTTTCTCATTTATGGAGGTGACGAAGAGCTCGTCGTAAAGGGTTACGTCGCTGCTAGCTTCGACACAGATCTGGATGACTCTAAGTCACAAACCGGATACGTGTATATGTTGAATGGTGGAGCAGTAAGCTGCTG
>NW_021301869.1:0-1584 GCF_002162155.2 Triticum dicoccoides
AACTTGACGCTGGTGGCCATGGCGCTTGGCTCGCATTTATCCCGGCCTGGAATGAACCCCATTGAACAAAAAAATTACACATTTAGTATTGTACCTCCAACAATTGGACGATGTTTTGCTAACTGAACAAACTGTTAGACCGCGGACAGGAGATGTACACACCATGACGATGTTGTCTCGCATCTCCAGGAACCAGGATGGTGTTCCCTGGCTGCAAGATTCCTCGTGCAGCTTGGGAGCATCGCCAATCCTGACCTTGGTGCACAAGCCGCCGGTGTTGCCTCGGGACCCCTCCAGGATGAGCCGCTCGAGGTGAGGAGCCTTCACCACGGCGATGTCCTCCGGAACAGAGCTGCAAATTTGGACGCACCGGAGGCTCTGGCTGACGAAGCGAAGGCGCAGCCCCTTGTTGCATCCATGGATGTTGAGGCCTGAGGGGCTCCAAGATGGGGCTCTCGGCGACGACAAAGTCGATGTCCCCGTCCTCCATGACTACGCTGCAGATGCCAAGCTCACGGAGGTGGTGGAAGGAGGTGCGGGGTAGTAACCTTGCCACGTCCTGGAACTTCCAGAGGCCGATGTAGAGGCAGCCGATGCTGGCGATGCCAAAGAGCACGGCCCGGAGGGGCACGTCGAGCGGCCACGGGCGGTTGGCGAGGGCGAGCTCCTGGACGCCCTTGGTGGCCAGGAGCTGGAGCCAGCGCGCGAGCTGGGCCTGATAGGCGCTCATGTGGCTGCTGGTGAGACGGGCGTAGGGGATGGGTCCCGTGTGCGCTTCGAGGACGGTGGAGATGGCGGTGACGATGGCCGCCGAGTCGGCGGCGTGGGGGAAAAGCTGAAGCCTTGTGGCGGAGGTGGGCGTCGTTCAAGATGATGTCCGTCGGAGGCGGGCAGGTCGGGGATGAGCTCGGTGCTGATGTTGCTGAGTAGCTCCTCCGTGGATCAGTCCACCTCACGCGGGTCACGGCCCCTGCTCCGCAGATCGGCCTCCGTCGCGGGGTCCACGTTGGTGAACGGCGGCTGCCGGGGACTAGCCATGGTCGGCGGCGAGGGTTTGGGTATTTGGGGGTGGCGAGTGAAGCGGAGAGTGGAGTGGGTCTGTGACCGAGGAGGCGGATGATGGGGGTGGGCCCTATTTAGGGCTTCATGTTTAGTTGGGCCGAACTCCGGCACAGGATGTCTGTGGGCCTATACTAAAAAAACATACACGAATTCGTATACAAGGTCTATTTAAAATACGACCGAAGTTAAAGCATCAAGGTTGACGAAGTCATCACCGGCACCTCACCCATCGACGGGGAAGCGTCAAGCCTGAGATTTGATCTTGCCATCAACCATTGTTGCAACCGTAGTCGTCGTCTTTATTCTCATGTCGCTCGCTCATTCAGACGAGTGGTGCCCAACGGAACGAAAAGACGGAATGTGAGGATTCCATTCTTTGTTTTGAAGGAGCTCGAGCCTGCAGTGACATGGCTAGTGAGGCGGCTTGCCAGCTAGAATGGGCCAAGGAGATGGCTCGAAGCCAGGCCGACCCTGGTGTATGGTCGAAGGGGCGACGGCTCGAGGCCCAGGCCAGGAGGTGGG
>NW_021301870.1:0-1287 GCF_002162155.2 Triticum dicoccoides
CTGTTTGAAGAGGTCATAGCATTGCCGAGGAAACTGAGAGTAATCCCAGTTAGAGCCGATGATAACACGTAATGCTTGTGCGTGCTCTCAAGAACTTGAGCATTTCCATATTCATCAAGGTTTTACCAACATCCGTGTCAAGGGTCCGGCAACACAACTTGCTACCATGATGAATGATGATGGAGGATGTAGATGCAAAGAAAGATAACACCTTCTCAGATTTCATCTTAGCGAGGCCAAGGAAACAAAATCTGGATGATCGACCGAGAAACATTTAGCACTCTGCTTCTAATGTTCTCCTTGATGTGCTAGTGTAACCCATTCATAGAAATGGTCTGGTATCTAGGACATCAAGTAAAAGGTCGGACTTCGGGATCTCAAAATCCATAGGGGCAACTAGGGAGTAAATCCTACGAAATCCCTATGGGGAGGTGGCCAACTTCCTCAATCAAGATATTATAATAACAGGTCTTCCGGCTAGGTGTGTTGGCCACGACATCCACTTTACCGGTTATCGAGGGACCAATATTATAGTTCTTGGAGAATGTTCCAACCATCATATCTGCCTGAGATTCAGATCTGGTTGGTGTCAGGATATCCCAGACTCATCAAGTCTAGAAAGAAAAATGAAAGTTTGCAACACAAATCGACGAGATGACATTGCGAGATTCTCGGGAAATGAACTACGATAGTAAGCTCCAAAACATGAGCTGGTTCTGCTACAAACATGTGAACACGTTGTCCCGGACAAGCATGACCACGTGGTAGTCTTACAATAAAACACTACCGAGTTCTGGTTGGGAACCATCACCGTGGATAACGAAGTCCTTGCATAAGTCTTATGATTGGCTCTTATGAAGGAACTTCTTCCCCTTGAACAAATCAATCAGTGGCTTGGTGTGCTCGGGACACATATGGAATGAAGGTTGCAAGTCTCCAGACCACAGAATACTTCGCATGTGTGCATGACTAATTTGGAATGATTCCAGGGAAACAAAACAATCTTCCTCAAATTCATGGCGGCAACTTGCATCATATGCACATGAATTAGGGAAAATCACTACTTTCATTCAAACATATGCTTCATGAACGAAACACGAAGAAATGCTTACACAAGTTTCCAACACTAGGTTGATGTTCAACATGATTCATGGGGGGAGACAAAATGCTACTGATGGGCTCAACAGCAACTCATCGGAATTTCCATATCACTGGACTTCCACCATCATGTGAACACGGTGATAGCATTGGTCAGACCAAAGATGTAATGGTGTATGCTCGAGGGAT
>NW_021301871.1:0-1191 GCF_002162155.2 Triticum dicoccoides
CGGAGTGGCCGAATTCGACGGAGAAGATCCTCGGCGGCCGGCGAGGGGGAAAACGTCGGGGGCGGCGTTCCGGGGCTCTTCTGGTCGCGTGAGACGACGAGGAGGACGAGGGAGGACTTGCGGAGCTCTGGGAGGCGTCGGGGAGGCGAGAGGGGGATGGTGGCCGCGGCGAACGGCGTCGGTGGCGACGGCTGTGTTCGGGTTCGGGCGAGAGAGAAAGAGCAGAGGGGCGGGGCCTCGAGGAAGAGTGAGAGGGGTCCGAGGGGGCTGCGTGGCGTCGCGGGAGGGAACCAGGGGAGGAGGAGGCAGCCAGGCAGGGAGGAGGTGGCCGGGGCGCGTGGCCGCGCGCGCCGGGCGCGTGCCCGCGTCCTTCTGGCGAGGGAAGAAGACGACAGGGGGGGTAGCGGTGGCGGGCTGGGCTAGCGGGAGGAGCTGGGCCGGGCAGGTAAGCAGGTAAGTGGCCCAGGTGGCCGTCTCCCTTTTTTATTTTTGCTCTGTTTTATTTTTTTAATCATTGTTTTCTATTTGTTTCAATCTGTTTTGATTTAGTTCAAACACTAAATCATTTTTGTTTCTTCCAATAATTTTTGCAGGGACTGAAAGTAATATTCTAGAGCCCCTCACAAAATATCAGAATTATTGAAGCATTAAAAATATATATAACATATATTTGCTCCAACTCAAATACAATATATATTAGTTCAAAGATCCAAAATGACATGGAAATATGTGCATCATCTCTGGTTACTGTTTCCAGCATTTTTCCAAAGATGATGAACATTTTTGAAAGCCACTTGGATTGACTGAAAATATTTTAGGTGAACCTGGTGAATTCTTAAAATGCTAGGGTTTGGACAATCCCCATTTCAACTTTCTGTAAAAGTAAACATGATGCATCACCAAAGGCTAGTACTAGTGCAATACCAGAAGCTAGGGATGTGACAACTCACCCCCACTAAACAAGAATCTCGTCTCGAGATTCAAGCGTAGGGTAAGGTGAAAGGTAAACGCAACTAGTATAATCTTCACGATCCAGGTTGCACTTCATAGAAACGTTGATTCGATCACCATCTTTGTCTTGTCGTCTTGCTCTGAGAAATCCTGCCAACATGACCTGGAGGGAAAGAGACTCTAGAAGGGTCGATCTTCTCGAAGATCGAACAACCCACGGAATGAGACATAGCAACATCT
>NW_021301872.1:0-1121 GCF_002162155.2 Triticum dicoccoides
GGCATACTTGGACTTGGATGATGTGGATTACCTTGTTGAAGACAACGTAATGGATGATTTTGCTTATCACCGGAAATGGAAGAGACCCATGGTAGAATGGCACAATGGCGGTGCAAGCTGGGAACAAAATGCAAATGCTGGGAATGATTCTGGTAATTGGGGAAGAACCCAACAAAAGAGAGTGAATTCACTGTTTGAAAAGGTCATAGCATTTGCCGAGGAAACTGAGAGGAATCCCAGTTAGAGATGATGATAACACGTAGTGCTTGTGCGTGCTCTCAAGAACTTGAGCATTTCCATATTCATCAAGGTTTACCAACATCCGTGTCAAGGGTGCTGACAACACAACATACTACCATGATAAATAGCGATGGACGATGCAGATGCGAAGGAGGATAACACTTTCTCAGATTTCACCTTAGCGAGGCCAAGCAAATAAAATCTGGATGATCGACCGAGAGACATTTAGCACTCCGCTTCTAATGTTCTCCTTGATGTGCTAGTATAACCCATTCATAGATATGGCTTGATATCTAAAACATCAAGTAAAAGGTCGGACTTCGGGATCTCAAAATCCATAGGGCAACTAGGGAGGAAATCCTACGAAATCCCTATGGGGAGGTGGCCAACTTCCTCAATCAAGATATTATAATAACAGGTCTTCCGGCTAGGTGTGTTGGCCACGACATCCACTTTACCGGTTATCGAGGGACCAATATTATAGTTCTTGGAGAATGTTCCAACCATCATATCTGCCTGAGATTCAGATCTGGTTGGTGTCAGGATATCCCAGACTCATCAAGTCTAGAAAGAAAAATGAAAGTTTGCAACACAAATCGACGAGATGACGTTGCGAGATTCTCGGGAAATGAACTACGATAGCAAGCTCCAAAACATGAGCTGGTTCTGCTACAAACATGTGAACACGTTGTCCCAGACAAAACATTATCACATGGTAGTCTTACAACAAAACACTACCGAGTTCAGGTGGGGAACCATAATCGAGGACATTGAAGTCCTTGCATAAGGCATGCTCTTAAGAAGGAACTTCTTCTCCTTGAACAAATCAATCAGTGGCTTGGTGTGCTCGGAACCCATATGGAATGAAGGTTGCAAGTCTC
>NW_021301873.1:0-587 GCF_002162155.2 Triticum dicoccoides
TTCATTTTTATTAGTTTTATTTTTTTGTTCAATGTATATATATATGTGTGTGTATGTATATATGTGGCTATATATATATATGCGGCTCTATTTTTTTTTCATTTTTATTAGTTTAGTTTTTTTGTTTATATATATATATGTATATATATATAATGTATATGTGTATGTATGTGGCTATGTGTATGTAATGTTTAAAAATTGTTCAGATTATGTTTTTGTTGATATATGTATTTGTTGTTCATATGTGTATTAATGTTTTCATATATGCAAAAGATATATTTTTAGAAAAGTTCGGTTTTTTTTCTGTTCATAGATTTTTTTTGTTGATATTAATTATTGTAGAATATGCAAATGTTTGTATATTCATATGAACAATGCATTAGGCAAAACCTTTGTTTTTTTTCGAAATTTTCTATTTGAACATTTTTTTAAAACATGCAATACTAAAAGAATGAGAGGAAAAAGGAAAATAAGAAGAGGAAGAAAGGAGAAAAGGAGGAGAGGAAGAAGAGGAGAAATAAATAAGAAGAGGAAAAAAGAAGAAAAAGAAGAGGAGAAGAAGAAAGGAATAGAGGAGAAAGGAGAAA
>NW_021301873.1:5572-9888 GCF_002162155.2 Triticum dicoccoides
GTTCGTGTTTGAACCGGGACTAATGGGTTGAGGTATTAGTAACGACCCATTAGTCCCGGTTGCCGAACCGGGACTAAAGGCCCTTACGAACCGGGACTAATGGGTGGTTTTCTACTAGTGCATCATAATCACGTGGCAGTCATGAGACTTTAGGTTCTGGAACTTTTTCTCTGCCATGTTTATTATTCCCTTTATATTCGACGAGAAGCCAGACGGTACCTTAATACTGAGCAGGCATTCAAAGAATATTTCCTTCTCTTCTTTGGTAAGAGCGTAGCTTGCATGACCCTGATGTATGCCGTCTTCTCCGTGCATACGTTGCTGGTCCTCCCGTGCCTCAAGTGTATCTTTTGTCTTCCCATACACACCCAAGAAGCCAAGCAGGGTCATGCAAAGATTCTTCGTCACGTGCATCACGTCGATTGCGGAGCGGACCTCTAGGTCTTTCCAATATGGCAGGTCCCAAAATATAGATTTCTTCTTCCACATGGGTGCGCGTCCGTCAGCGTCCTTCGGAACAGGTTGTCCGCCAGGACCCTTTCCAAATATCACCTTCAAATCCTTGACCATATCATGTACATCAGCACTAGTACGGTGGCGAGGCTTCGTCCGGTGATCCGCCTCACCTTTGAAATGCTTGCCTTTCTTTCTTACGGGATGCCTGCTCGGAAGAAATCGACGATGTCCCAGGTACACATTCTTCTTACAACTATTCAAATATACACTGTCGGTATCATCCAAACAGTCCGTGCATCCGCGGTATCCCTTGTTTATCTGTCCTGAAAGGTTACTGAGAGCAGGCCAATCATTGATGGTCACGAACAGCAACGCCTTTAGGTCAAATTCTTCCCCCATGTGCTCATCCCACGCACGTACACCTGTTCCTTTTATCAGTTGTAAGAGTTCTTCAACTAATGGCCTTAGGTACACATCAATGTCGTTGCCGGGTTGCTTAGGGCCTTGGATGAGCACTGGCATCATAATGAACTTCCGCTTCATGCACAACCAAGGAGGAAGGTTATACAAACATAGAGTCACAGGCCAGGTGCTATGGTTGCTGCTCTGCTCCCCAAAAGGATTAACGCCATCTGCGCTTAGACCAAACCATACGCTCCTTGCGTAATCTTCAAACTCCTTCCCGTACTTTCTTTCGATTTTTCTCCACTGGGACCCGTCAGCGGGTACTCTCAACTTTCCGTCTTTCTTACGGTCTTCTCTGTGCCATCGCATCGCCTTGTCATGCTCTTTGTTTTGGAACAAACGTTTCAACCGTGGTATTATAGGAGAATACCACATCACCTTGGCAGGAATCTTCTTCCTGGGGCGCTCGCCCTCGACATCAGGCTCATCGCGGCTGATCTTATAGCGCAATGCACCACATACCGGGCAAGCGTTCAAATCCTCGTACTCACCGCGGTAGAGGATGCAATCGTTAGGGCATGCATGTATCTTCTGCACCTCTAACCCTAGAGGGCAGACAGCCTTGTTTGCTTCGTACGTACTCTCGGGCAATTCGTTGTCCTTTGGAAGCATATCCTTTATCATTACCAGCAACTTTCCAAATCCCTTGTCAGATACACCATTCTCTGCCTTCCATTGCAGCAATTCCAGTGTGGTGCCCAGCTTTTTCTTGTCACCTACACAATTCGGGTACAACAATTTTTTGTGATCCTCTAACATGCGCTGCAACTTCTTGTTCTCCAAATCACTTGCGCACTTTCTCTTTGCATCGGCAATGGCCCGACCTAGATCATCAACGGGCTCATCTGATGCCTCTTCTTCAGCTTCTTCCCGCATTGCCGGCTCAGCTTCTTCCCGCATTACCAGCTCAGCTTCTTCCCCCATTGTTGTATCATCGTATTCAGGGAACCCATGGCCAGGATAGCTGTCGTCGTCCTCTTCTTCTTCATTGTCTTCCATCATAACCCCTCTTTCTCCGTGCTTGGTCCAAACATTATAGTGGGGCATGAAACCGGACTCAAACAGGTGGACGTGAATGGTTCTTGACGTAGAGTAATTGCGACCATTCTTACAACCAGCACATGGACAATGCATAAAACCATCCGCCCGCTTGTTTGCCTCAGCCGCAAGCAGAAAAGTATGCACGCCCTCAACGAACTGGGGAGAGCATCGGTCATCGTACATCCATTGCCGGCTCATCTTCATTACACAACACCGAATAGACCAAATTAATACAAGTTCATACATAAAGTTCATACAACACTTAAATGCAACAAACAAATAACTCTCTAGCTAAAGCATTTAAATGCAACAACAAATGCGATCAAGATCGCAACTAAGGTAACAATTGATCCAACAGCATAATGATACCAAGCCTCACTATCGATGGCATATTTTCTAATCTTTCTAATCTTCAAGCGCATTTTCTCAATCTTGATCTTGTGATCATCGACGACATCGGCAACATGCAACTCCAATTCCATCTTCTCCCCCTCAATTCTTTTCAATTTTTCTTTCAAGTACTCGTTTTCTCTTTCAACTAAATTTAACCTCTCGACAATAGGGTCGGTTGGAATTTCCGGTTCACATACCTCCTAGATAAAAATATCTATGTCAACTTGATGGGCATAATTTGTCATAAACACGAAATGCAACAAATAGTTTTAAAAGAGAATATACCACATCCAAATCATAACAAGGACGAGGGCCAACGGGGACGGATATCAAAACCATGGCACTATGTATAACAAACAACGTACGGGTAAGATAATTATTATACGAGTAACTATATATCCAAATCACACAAACATCAATTTTTTATATAAAATTTCATGAACAAGAGGCTCACCACAAGGTGGTGCCGGCGACGGGACGGTGCGGGCGATCGACGGTGGTTACGACGGAGATTTAGAAGGCACTAAGTAAACCACACCTACATATGCAAACTAAGTGTTATTTTGACCTCAAATTGCATATAAATGAAATACTAGCACACATATATATTTCCTCCCAAATTACTAAACTCACAAATTAATAACTATATAAAGCATTGCAAGAGATAATCTAGCAATGGGAGATGAAAGGACAAAGTTGCTAACCTTTGTGATCATTTGAATGGATGGGGGCCTTCAAATCTTGACAAATTTTGGGCAAAATGTGTGATGAGCTCGACAGGAAGAGGGGAAGAACAGAGAGGAGAGGGGAAAGGGGAAGAACAGAGCGAGCTCGGGTGGACGAAGGGTTTATGTAGGACGACCTTTAGTACCGGTTCGTGCCAAGAACCGGTACTAAAGGTGCTGGAGGGGGCCCAGACTGACAACATCCTGCCACCACTCTCATTAGTACCGGTTCGTGGCACGAACCGGTGCTAAAGGTTAGCCACGAACCGGTACTAATGAGAGCGGCCTGGCTAGCCGTTGGAACCGGCACTAATGTATACATTTGTGCCGGCTCAAATACAAACCGGCACTAATGTGCTTCACGTTTGACCCTTTTTCTACTAGTGGTAGTGGTGATGGATGCTAAGTTCTTGGTGTTGGCTGCTTTCGTAGCTTGCTTTTGGTTCTCCTTCTGTTGTTTCTTCTTCCTTCTTGTGTGCGTCGGATGTTATATGTTGTACTCACTGCTTTGTATCTCACTCTTATTTATAATGAAAATGGTTCCGGCTGGCGTAAGACCGCTATAGCACCATCAAAAAAACCATGAACTGAATATGGCTGCCATATATTAATGTTAGTGCAAGAGCAGCTAGAGAAGTGCAGCCAGTAACTTAATTTTCCAAATCATGCATGCGAGTGGAAGAACTAGCTGGAAACTAGTATACCTAGGTGTATCAGGTCAACTGCTTTCCAAAAAATTGACAGTATTGATCTTCAGTAATATATCAAAAGAACAAATAAAATTAAAATGAAAGAATGAACTAGGATATGTGGGATGCAGGGGAGTTGAGAAATGTCTGAATTTAACATATCACTATGATATGCAAAATACAGCACAAAACCTTCCAGATGACATCTCCAGAATGTGCGAGCTTAATTTTGTTAGTTACTCAACTCTGATAAGACTTAATGTTGTGAATTTTTAGTCAAAATTAACATCGACCGTCTGAAAATAGTAACTATTGTGCTGACTGCAGAGCAGAGTCTACTTGGTCATCACATGCTAATTTCACCTTGCTGAATTAATTAACAATTGTGGCTGCTGGACTGACGAATCGTTGGATTAATCAACTGAATCTCTTCCCTCTCAACTGAATTCCTTTATTGTTTTTGCAAAGAACAACACCATGAACTTACTAGTCTCACCTCCCTAGTCATGAACAACACCATGAACTTGCAGCTACACCTGCTAGTCCC
>NW_021301874.1:0-3043 GCF_002162155.2 Triticum dicoccoides
AAGTCAAAACAGTAAACTTACTTCACGTGACGAACAGAATGGCGCCAACAGAGATACGCGCCATACGGCCTATCCCAAAGGAGTCTCGCCAATGGTTGTTAAAACCGATCACTTTCGACCATCAGGATTACTCTAGAAGTATCCGGAACGCAGGCTGGACTGCCTTGGTATCAGATCCAATAATTGGCGGACTCCACTTTACAAATGTCCTGATGGACGGCGGCAGTGGTCTAAACCTGTTATACTAGGACACAATCCGCAACATGGGGATAGACCCAACAAAAATTCGCCATAGCAAAACCTCCTTTCAAGGGGTAACGCCAGGCCCGGATGCCCGTTGCATGTGTTCTCTCCGGCTAGAAGTTATGTTTGGCTCCCCCGATAACTTTCGTCGTGAACAGCTAACTTTCCACATCGCCCCATTCTCAAGTAGCTATCAAGCACTGGTAGGACGCGAAGCTTTCGCCCGCTTTAACGCAATACCGCATTATGCATCTCTTACGCTTAAGATGCCCGGTCCACGAGGCATCATCTCATTAAAGGAAAACATTGAGTGTTCCTCCCGCGCGGAAGACAGTGCAGCTGCCTTGACAGCCTTACAATAAAGCGGCTTCACCAGCCAAAGCACCTAAACAGGTCATCAAGACCACGGACACGGCTAGACGAGTCTGGCATAAACATGCAATTGATAAAGGCTTAATAGCCGTATACCCCTGTACTAGGGGCTCCGCGCATATAAAACAAGAGACAATAAAGCTCAATTTTACGCACTTCGATTTATACTTTTTTATTTCGTATAACTCATGTTCGGCACGATCTTTCTTTAACTAAGTTCCTCTCTTTTACAGATAAACACCGTGCTACGCCCGTCCAGGATACGTCACAACGGAGACACAGGCGCAGACGTGCAGCAGGGACCTGTTCCAAGGATTCTTTTCAGATTAAGACCCTGCGTAAACCTTTTTTACTATCTCTTGCTGATACACATCCCCTGGTTTCTTGGTATAACCAAGGAGGAGGCTGGCGTTTTTGCATGTGGCCACATTAGAGTTTTGCGCGTACCTGGACACTAGGGGCTTATTACTAAGGGCGTTATCCCGCCCGCCCTCATAAAGACCGAATACCTTAGGGAGTGTTTGGCATCACGAGTTTGGCCTTATATGCATCAGCTCCGAATCATGTCTTTGGTAAAATGTTGGGTTTGCCCGGCTCCTGTGTTTTGCTACCTTACGTTCAACTCTATCGGCTAAGGCGGCACCAGGAGAACTACTGCGATTGTGCCCCGGTTCGGCCAGGCGAGCACCTCAGTAGAGAAAGCCGAAAACTGACTGTCATGATATAGCGTGAGACTGGTCAACCACTCGATGACTTACTGGAATCTTTAGGATTCCTCCGCATTAATGAAGGGCCGCTTCCCGGCCAGGCACGTACGCGCCCCGAGTTCGTGCGAGCGCAGGCGCCACCAGGGGCTATATAAGTAGCCTCACTGTCAAACACCTATGGCTAAGTGAAAGTGATAAAGCATCATAGTCCGATTGCCTAGTTCGCTGCGCTATCACCTCCTTTGTAGGACCAAGACGTTGGATCAAGTGTGAAAATGCGCCTTCTGCGAACACCCCCGCATTATGTGCGTGGGGGCTGAAGCCGATGACTCGCCGCTGCGACGGGATCCATCGGATCTCAACGGCTCCAGGCGGCGAGGCGCGTGTGCGGCGATGCAGAGCCGTCGGCGAGGAGCAGAGCAAGTGCAGAGCAGTAGAGGAGCTCCCGGCGCAGCTTGATGCCCAGCCATAACAACTCTTTGATATCTTTGCTCTTTTAGGTCTCTCCATGACGAGTCTGGCAGCTGCAGCTCTTCTGCCCAAACATCAGCGCAACATCTAGGTTCGATCTCCCTTTCGATTTCACTATTCATACTGTACATACCTACGGGCCATGCATTGACCTACCGAACAGATCATGCATTGTACAGGAGATATTTGATTCGCAGGATTAAATATGAGAGAGCCCGAACAGAGCACAAATGCTAACTTGATTATGTCTGGATCTGATCGGACACGGCAAAGATACACAAGTAAACAACGGCCATCTGATTTATTTTTCATGGTTGCATGCACGTACAAAAATTGTTAGGTTGATCGACTCTAGCATGTTGTCTTTCACATGTGTTATTACAAGTGGATTGATCAGGTTGACAAACTTTGTATGTGAATATTAATTCCAGCAACAACATCACGTTATTAGTAAGTAAACCAAGCAAGATTTTTTAGGTTGCGCTGGGCAAAAAGTATCCAGCAACTCATCGGATCATCTCAGTGAAACTAAATCCGAATCCAGAGCTAATACTTGCATTATTTTCTATAGTCCATGGTCCACCATGATCAGATGGATCCATGTTGCTGATGCTCATGGTGATGCATGGTAGTCATGGAATACTGAGATTGCAGCATGCATGGTTTGGTCTAGCCACCAATGCATGCTTGCCAAATTGGTTGCCCACCAGGCACAGTGAGGACAATTTGATCCATGTAGCAATACGTACATGGCAGCAATTGTCCCAATGTTCTAGGTAACAAGCTCGACGAAACCATAACCCATCATTTTTTGAGTCAACATTCTTATTGATATGTTTGCCTTAATTAATTCCTTCATATGTTGAATTGCCGAGAGGAAACTACTTACTTCTGTTATCGCCACAGTCAGCACTCATCATCCCCCTCTCCTATCCATAGGCAAAATCTTGAGATGTTTCATGCATAAGGGTTAATCAAGGCGGTGTGAGACGACAGCGAGGGAAAGATCAGTGTTGCAGCAACCACGGCAAGACGCCCACCATGCAAAGCAGCAGCATCAACCTCACTTTGCCATGGATGACATGACGATTACGAAATATCCAATCATCCCTGCTGCGTAAACCTGTTGGAAACATGCACCTGCTCATATGTTTGAGGTGGTGCTTAAAGAAAATAGCAACACAAATTGTAATTTCTTTTCAGATGAATATTGAGAAAAGATCAACGCTATGGTTGTTTCTTTGCAAAAA
>NW_021301875.1:0-2155 GCF_002162155.2 Triticum dicoccoides
GCAATGCTTCTCTCCTATATACGGAGCTTGTAATTGTCTTCATGGTGTCCATCCCTTCTCCTTGGCCTCCCCTCCAAGGTGAAGTGCACATCTTCAGATTCGTAGCTCAATGACTTCTGAGCAGCCAATATATAGTCTTGCTAGCTCTGTAGGTCATGAGAAGTTCTGGTCACGTCATCGACCATGGATCTCAACAAACGGGCGTGTGTAGGAGGAAGGTGGCTTTTGTTTCCCTAAGGACTCAGTTGCAGTTTCTATCCCGTTTGGAGTTGCTTTCATAGGGTTGGTTTCTTTTTCAATATATGACCTTTGGGCTTCGAAAGAGAGTGTATTTGTTCAAGAAATGGAGGATATATGCCAGCCTCTCCATCATTGTGATGCACACAGCTATGATAATTAAAAAAAAAGGTCTATTGGAGGTGAACCTACGACTATTTCTATCCATCAAGCTAACTGGCGTTTACCATATATAGTCGCATGTCATCCAATAAAATTAACGTGGCGGCACGCAGCAAGCCATCAACTAACCCATGTGTGAAAAGCGAGCCAAGGTGGTACTTACTATAATGTCTGCAGCCACCTACTATATATATATATATATATATATATATATATATATATATATATATATAGTGTCGTCAAGCTTTCTGAATAGATTTACGTGTGAAACACATGCAGGCCACCCACGGATATGATGCCTCGTGCATGCATGCTACTGCTAGAGATCCAATCCAGATCTTGACCACATGTTTCTGCGTGTAAAGCTTGGTCCCCGTGCTGCTAGTTGCTCATTTCTCTATTGTCACTTGTGCTCTCGCCTCAGTCGATCGGGTTGGGACTCCACCCTATAAGAAGCCTGGCGTTCCATACCATTAGGCATCAACCTCCCAGCACGAACCAACCCAATCCCTGCTACATAGTCAGTCAGTCTTTGCAACCATGAGGCCACAGGTGCTGCTCGCCGCGCTGGCCGTCGTCGTCCTCCTCGCAGCAGCTCTGCCCTTCGCCCACAGCCAAGGTGAGCCTGGCATCGTCCTTTCTTTGTCTTTCTTCATCTCCTCGCAGATTAAGCCAGTGTAGAGCCACTAATTGACATTGGTGGTTGCCTGCAGGTGCGACCCCAAGCGCTTCGCTGTGCTGCAACAACTGCGGCACCTGCACTAGGTCCATCCCGCCCAGGTGTACGTGCATGGATGCGTCGCCCAGCGGCTGCAACCCGTCCTGCAAGACCTGCGACAAGACCACCGTCGCCGGCCGTGACAGCTTCCAGTGCAAGGACCGCGTCGCAAACTTCTGCCAGCGCAGCTGCACTAAGCCCGCGTGACTCGACCTGTTGTCGCCAGAATAATGCCGATTAGCTTGTTCTTTTCCTTTGTTTTTGCAGTATTTAAGAGTTCCCTCTGCATCTTGCTCTGGTAGATGCAGAGAAGAAATGAGAGTTGGATGCATGCTCGTTGTTCCTTCTTGTGTCTGAAATAAAGAGCATATTCTTTGCTCAAAATCTTCTTTGTTGACCATTTATGCATTGCGACCGGTACAACGCATATGCATGGAATGGAATGGAATATGAATTCAAATCCAAATCGTCTACCATGTAGAGGCAGGAATGGAATGCATTGATCGATGTACAAATCATCAAGATGGAGACCTGTCAAATTTAAATCCAAGTTAAAGGATTTATCATCAAATCCGTTACAAAATGGTAATGTCAAACCCAGTCCAAATTCTTTAGATCCAGATCTATTAAAATCCAACGAATCACAAAATTTTGAAATCCACACAAAAGTTTGACACCAAAAATGTCAACATCCTGTTCAAACTATAGTTTTCATGAAATGAATGGGATATTTTGGAGATGGTTTAGCTTGTTTAGGAGTTACTATTTTTTGCAGTTGGCAAGTCTATATGCACAAGTGAAACCACCCAAAACCGGAAATCCATTTTGGCTCTAGGGAGCACATGCTCCTGCGTCCCAAAAATGGATTTCACAAATATAAAAAATATTTGGACAAAACTAGATGTGTTCATTGTCGCACTCAAATGGAACATGCAAAAAATTTTAGGGGAAATTTTTGACCTTTGCGAGAAAAAACAAATCGAAGGCCATATGTTGCACTTAATTTTGTTTTTCTCACCGATGAAGCACTGCTATCCC
>NW_021301876.1:0-1367 GCF_002162155.2 Triticum dicoccoides
GAACATTTGGAACATTTACGTGCTGTTTTTATTGCTCTACATGATGCACGTTTGTTTGGTAACCTTGGGAAGTGCACCTTTTGCACCGACCGAGTATCTTTTCTTGGCTATGTTGTTACTCCACAGGGAATTGAAGTTGATAAAGCCAAGATTGAAGCTATTGAGAGTTGGCCGCAGCCCAAAACGGTCACACAAGTGAGGAGTTTTCTTGGCCTCGCTGGATTCTATAGGTGTTTTGTGAGAGATTTCAGCACCATTGCTGCACCTCTCAATGAGCTTACAAAGAAAGATGTGCCTTTTCTTTGGGGTACCGCACAGGAAGAAGCCTTCACGGTATTGAAAGATAAGTTGACACATGCTCCTTTACTCCAACTTCCTGATTTTAATAAGACTTTTGAGCTTGAATGTGATGCTAGTGGAATTGGATTAGGAGGTGTGTTATTACACGATGGCAAACCTGTTGCATACTTTTCTGAAAAATTAAGTGGGCCTAGTCTGAATTATTCTACTTATGATAAAGAATTATATGCTCTTGTTCGGACTTTAGAAACATGGCAACATTATTTATGGCCCAAAGAATTTGTTATACATTCTGATCATGAATCTTTGAAACATATTAAAAGTCAAGCTAAACTGAATCGTAGACATGCTAAGTGGGTTGAATTCATTGAGACTTTCCCTTATGTCATAAAACACAAGAAGGGAAAAGAAAATGTTATTGATGATGCATTGTCTCGTCGCTATACTATGCTTTCACAACTTGACTTCAAAATATTTGGTTTGGAGACCATCAAAGATCAATATGTGCATGATGCTGATTTTAAAGATGTAATGTAGAATTGTAAAGAAGGAAGAATGTGGAACAAGTTTGTTGTTAACGATGGATTTGTGTTTGGTGCTAACAAGCTATGCATTCCAGCTAGCTCCGTTCGTCTTTTGTTGTTGCAGGAGGGGCATGGAGGAGGATTAATGGGACACTTTGGCGTGAAGAAGACGGAGGACGTACTTGCTACACATTTCTTTTGGCCAAAGATGAGACGGGATGTTGAGCGTTTTATTGCTCGCTGCACTACATGTCAAAAAGCTAAGTCACGACTCAATCCTCATGGTTTATATATGCCTTTGCCTGTACCTAGTGTTCCTTGGGAGGATATATCTATGGACTTTGTTTTAGGTTTACCTCGAACAAAGAAGGGGAGGGATAGCATATTTGTTGTCATGGATAGATTCTCGAAAATGGCACACTTTATACCATGTCATAAAAGCGATGATGCTGTTAATGTTGCTGATTTGTTCTTTCGTGAAATTATTCGCTTGCATGGTGTGCCAAATACTATTGTTTCAGATCGTGATACTAAATTTCTTAG
>NW_021301877.1:0-1016 GCF_002162155.2 Triticum dicoccoides
CCCTTGCGCATGCCATCATCTCCATGCTTGTTCTTGCTCCAATGTTCATCCTTCTCCAAGCTAGGCCCTTCATTTGTAAGCAAAACAAATGTATCCAATTTAGGCAGCATCATATTCTCATGAACATTAGAATCATTACCAAGAAACGAAAGTACCTGGTAATTTAGTTGGCGTGCACGAGCTCTAGTAATTGATCCAGTATGTATAGCAGCAGGGGCTGTGGGTGTAACAATTGTATTGATGTCCTCATCATCCTCCCCTTCTTGAAATGAAGTCGTCCTCGACGGAAGTTCATCTTCCTCACCCAAATAAGGCTTCAAATCTGCAATGTTAAAAGTGGGACTAACCCCAAAATCTGCAGGCAGCTCAAGTTTATATGCATTATCATTTATTTTCTCTAACACCTTAAAGGGACCATCAGCACGTGGCATTAACTTTGATTTGCGCAAATCAGGAAATCTATCCTTACGCAAATGTAACCAAACAAGATCTCCAGGTGCAAACACAACATTTTTTCTACCCTTATCTCCAGCAAGTTTATATTTAGCATTCATGCGCTCAATGTTTTCCTTAGTTAACTCATGCATTTTGAAAATCAATTCAGCACGTTGTTTAGCATCAAAATTAACCTTCTCCGAAGATGGAAGAGGCAACAAATCAATAGGTGCACGAGGTAGGAAACCATAGACAACTTCAAAAGGGCACATCTTAGTAGTAGAATGCAATGAACGATTATAAGCAAATTCAATATGAGGCAAGCATTCCTCCCACATTTTCTTATTATTCTTCAAAACAGCCCTAAGCATAGTAGACAACGTTCTATTGACTACTTCAGTTTGTCCATCAGTTTGGGGGTGACAAGTAGTACTAAAAAGCAGTTTAGTCCCCAACTTAGCCCATAAACATCTCCAAAAGTGGCTAAGAAATTTAGTATCACGATCTGAAACAATAGTATTTGGCACACCATGCAAGCGAATAATTTCACGAAAGAACAAATCAGCAACATTAACAGCATC
>NW_021301878.1:0-889 GCF_002162155.2 Triticum dicoccoides
GCGACGGTGAGCTCGGGCGAGGTCGGTGCGGTGGTCTCGGGCCGCACGAGCACACGGGGCTCGGCTAGCTCGATGAAGTGGACGGCGGCGGAGCTCCTGGACACGGTGGCACGGCGTGGGGTGGACGGAGGGCGTGGCTACGGCGAGGGGGTGGCGGCGATGGCGTCGGCCATGGCTGGGGCGTGCGAGGGGGAGGAGCTGGAGAGGAGAGGGGGTGTCTGGGGGGTTCGGGGGAGAGAGGGAGGCCGATCCACGGCGTTAGCCGGGCGAGGGAGGCGGCGAGGCGGCGAGCAGGTGCGTGGCACCCATGCGGTGCTCGCCGTCGAGCACCTGCCTGCCTGCCTGGCCGGAAGCAGCTCGCTGGCGCGGTGCTGGGCTGGGCCGGCAGGTGGGCCGGTGCTGGGCGACAGGTAAGTTTTTTTCCATTTTCTTCTGTTTTCTATTTTTTAATACTTCTGCAACTTTGTTGAATTTAATAAAATACCTAGGCAACTTCAAAAATCACCAAACTACTCCTGGTCCATAGTTGGATTATTTCCAACATGAAACATTTTAGTTTGGAGATATTTGAGCATTTAAATATTTTATATAATTTTAAATGCCCAAATTCAAATATTTATGATTTAATTCAAAAACCCTAGGATGGCCTAGGAAAATGTGCACCACTTTTGGCAGAGGTTCTGAACCAAGACAAAAATGATGGGCATTTTAGAAGGGCATTTCAGGTTCATTGAAAATGTTTTTAGTAAACCCTAATTGGTTTCAGAGGGGACTGGGGGTTCTGTCATCCCCATTTCAGGTTTCTGATGAAAAAGTAAACATGATGCAACACTCTAATGCATGGCTAACTAGGATGTGACAACTCACCCCCACTCAAAAGAATCTCGTC
>NW_021301879.1:0-1509 GCF_002162155.2 Triticum dicoccoides
TGGCTATCGGTGGCAAGGTGATGAAGATGACTACGAAGTCGTCCATGGGGGCCGGGCAAGAAATGAGGAAGGGCAGCAAGACAACCACCGCGGCTCGGGGGGGCGAGAAGACGAAGAATCCCCAGGAGATGATCACGACGGTGATGCTGTACACAGTCATCATGTAGAAGATGCAGGACATGATGATGATGCCGGCGGAGCAGACGACGTTGGACCATCGATGGGCTGGGTGCAGGACCCTCATATTCAAGAGCTGCTTCTCAAGCAGACGGATAACGCAAGAGCTGCCGCCCGAGAGAAAGCCAAGATGGATCAACTTGAGTTAGACGCGGTTACTCCGTTGTATGAAGGATGCAGGCCCGAGGATACCCGCCTGAAAGTAACGCTCATGGCTCTGGAGATGAAGGTAAAACACAAAATGACCGACGCATGCTTCGACGAGAACATGTCATTCTGGCACGAACGTCTTCCCAAGGGGAACAAGTGCCCGACCAGTTTGCAGGAGGCGAAGAAAATCGTGTGTCCTCTGGATTTACCGCACGTGAAATACCATGTGTGCATGAACAATTGCATCATTTATCGGGACGAGCACGCGGAGTCTACAATATGTCCGGTGTGCGGTGTCACTCGATACAAGAAGAGGAAGAAAGCTCCTCGAAAAGTGGTGTGGTACTTTCCGATCACTCCTCGTCTGCAGCGGTATTTCGCGGATCCTAAGGTAGCAAAGCTCCTGCGTTGGCACGCGGATAGGGAGGAGAAGAAGCGAGAAGATGACGCAAATGATCCGGAGATAGATAAAAAAGACAAGATGCTGAGTCACCCTAAGGATGCGAGCCAGCGGCAAGCATTGAACTTCGAATACCCAGAATTTGGGAACGATCCAAGGAACATCGTGCTGGGCGCGAGCACCGATGGAGTCAATCCGTTTGGCAGCCAGAGAAGCACACATAGCACCTGGCCTGTGTTTGTGTGGATGTACAACCTTCCCCCTGGTTGTGCATGAAGAGGAAGTACATTCACATGAGTATGCTAATTGAAGGGCCGAAACAACCAGGGAACGACATCAATTTGTATCTGGGGCTGCTGAAAGAGGAGCTTGACACGCTGTGGAAAACGCCAGCCAATACGTGGGACGCCGCAGAGAAAGAATATTTCCCTATGAGAGCCGCACTGCTCACGACGGTGCACGACTATCTCGGTTACGGATATCTTGCGGGGCAGGTAGTCCACGGATTTTCTGGATGCGTAAGGTGCATGGATGACACAACGTATCGCCAGCTAGATAGAGATCCCGGGTCTTCGAAAACCGTGTTCATGGGACATCGAAGGTGGCTTCGCGACGATGACCCGTGGAGGAAACGCAAGGATCTGTTCGATGGTGAAACCGAACCCCGAAAACGCCCGTGTACGAGGAGCGGCGAGGAAATAGACAAGCTGTTGAAAAATTGGAAAGACTGCCCACTGCCGGGAAAGAAGCAAAAGGCGCCAGAGCCGGGAAAGAAGCGAAAG
>NW_021301880.1:0-1454 GCF_002162155.2 Triticum dicoccoides
GTTTGCCTATTTTATGTTTTTGCAGAGAGACTTCAGTCTCACTAGTATTTCCGCGTGGTCTTCGACGTTTAGCTTGTTACCTCAGCTACGATCTTGTGCCTCGGCAGGATTTGGTAGATAGTCAGGCTTCTCAGCCTTTTTCATTTATAGATGTCTGTACTCAGACATGATAGCTTCCGCTTGTGCTTGATTTGTATGCTCTGATTGTTGGGTCATGAGACCCATGTTTGTAATATCTCGCTCCTCGGAGCCTATTGAATAAATTATTTGAGTCGTAGAGTCATGTTGTGATGCCATGTTGTATTTGCACATATCGAGCATATTGTGTGTATGCTATTGAAATGCTTGGTATGTGTGGGATCTGACCATCTAGTTGTTTATCTTTAGTAGCCTCTCTTACCGGGAAATGTCTCCTAGTGTTTCCACCGAGCCATGGTAGCTTGCTACTGCTCCGGAACACTTAGGCTGGCCGGCATGTGTCCTTCTTCGTTCCTGTGTCTGTCCCTACGGGGAAATGTCACGCGATGAATACCGGAGTCCTGTTAGCCCGCTACAGCCCGGTTCACCGGAGTCCTGCTAGCCCAGTGCTACAGCCTGGATTCACTCGCTGATGACCGACACGTTCGATGCCGGGTCATGGATGCCTGTCCCTGTAAGTCTGTGCCGCTTTGGGTTTACGACTAGCCATGTCAGCCCGGGCTCCTTATCATATGGATGCTAGCGACACTGTCATATACGTGTGCCAAAAGGCGCAAACGGTCCCGGGCAAAGGTAAGGCGACACCCGTGGGAATACCGTGCGTGAGGCCGCAAAGTGATATGAGGTGTTACATGCTAGATCGATGTGGCATTGAGTCGGGGTCCTGACAGCGTTGGTATCAGAGCTTGACTGCCTGTAGGATTACCAAGCCAAACTGGTCGAAGTTGAGTCTAGAAATTCTTTAGTTATATGTAGGGGAATTGATTGTGGGATGAAACGTAAGGCTCTTTTTACTCCTTATACCTCATGGCCTTCTGATCTGAGTCATCATCTTCTCTTCTACGGGGATTAAGAACTAGGCTTTCTCTTCTTTCTATCAGGATCACGTGTTACTAATCCGTAGACTTATAGATTGTTGGATTAAGTCTCAGTTCAGTTCCTACTACTTCCGTATGTTAATTGTTGATCTCGGAACCTTGATATTGTGCTTCTGAGTGGTTATGCCACCATTTTTGTGATTGTCTCAAATCTTTTTGAGCAATTATAGCCGTTATGCTGTCCGAGTCATCCCAGGTTTCTAAGTAGTCTGATGCATTTGCAAATCCTTTCTTCCCGGTTCAATGTTCCCATGGGCCAGATTAACCACACTAATCAGTGAGTTGAGGTACCCCGTTACCTTGACATATATGTTGGAGATATTATTATGACCCTAGGTGTCTTAGGGGATCATCTAGTAATTTAGCCATGATTTGTGT
>NW_021301881.1:0-2097 GCF_002162155.2 Triticum dicoccoides
CTCTTGTATCCAATTCTTGTCTCTACATCTGGGATTGGTACCTGTAGGTTGCTAGTAGTGTTGATTACTCCTTGTAGTTGATGCTAGTTGGTTTATTTGGTGGAAGATCATAGGTTCAGATCCTTTATGCATATTAATACTCCTCTGATTATGAACATGAATATGCTTTGTGAGTAGTTACGTTTGTTCCTGAGGACATGGGAGATGTCTTGCTATTAGTAGTCATGTGAATTTGGTATTCGTTCGATATTTTGATGAGATGTATGTTGTCTCTCCTCTAGTGGTGTCATGTGAACGTCGACTACATGACACTTCACCATTGTTTGGGCCTAGAGGAAGGCATTGGGAAGTAATAAGTAGATGATGGGTTGCTAGAGTGACAGAAGCTTAAACCCTAGTTTATGCGTTGCTTCGTAAGGGGCTGATTTGGATCCATATGTTTCATGCTATGGTTAGGTTTACCTTAATACTTCTTTTATACTAGCGGATGCTTGCAATATGAGTTAGTCATAAGTGGGATGCTTGTCCCAGTAAGGACAGCACCCAAGCACCGGTCCACCCACAAATCAAATTATCAAAGTACCGAATGCGAATCATATGAACGTGATGAAAACTAGCTTGACAATAATTCCCATGTGTCCTCGGGAGCGCTTTTCTCTATATAAGAGTTTGTCCAGGCTTGTCCTTTGCTACAAAAAGGATTGGGCCACCTTGCTGCACTTTATTTACTTTTGTTACTAGTTGCTCGTTACCAATTATCTTATCACAAAACTATCTGTTACCTAAAAATTCAGTGCTTGCAGAGAATACCTTGCTGAAAACCGCTTATCATTTCCTTCTGCTCCTTGTTGGGTTCGACATTCTTACTTGTCAAAAGGACTACGATAGATCCCCTATATTTGTGGGTCATCAAGACTCTTTTCTGGTGCCATTGCCAGGGAGTGAAGCGCCTTTGGAGGGTGGAATTTGGTAAGGAAAAAATTTATATAGTGTGCTAAAATTTACTGTCACTTGTTACTATGGAAAGTAATCTTTTGAGGGGCTTGTTCGGGGTATCTCCACCCCGACCAGTAGAGCAAAGAGTTGCTCCTCAACCTACTGAACCTTCTGAAAATGAAATTTTCTACTTTGAAATTCATTCGGGTAAAACTGCTAGCTAATCCTTTTGCAGGAGATGGAATATTACATCCTGATGAGCACCTAATCTATGTGGATGAAGTTTGTGGATTATTTAAGCTTGCAGGTATGCCTGATGATGTTATCAAGAAGAAGGTCTTCCCTTTATCTTTGAAGGGAGATGCATTGACATGGTATAGGCTATGTGATGATATGGGATCATGGAACTACAAACGATTGAAATTGGAATTTCATCAGAAGTTTTATCCTATGCATCTTATTCATCGTGATCGTAATTATATATATAATTTTTGGCCTCACGAAGGAGAAAGCATCGCTCAAGCTTGGGGGAGGCTTAAGTCAATTTTATATTCATGCCCCAATCATGAGCTCTCAAGAGAAATGATTATTCAAAAATTTTATGCTCGGCTTTCTGACAACAATCGCATCATGCTCGATACTTCTTGTACTGGTTCTTTTATGATGAAGACTATTGAATTCAAATGGAATTTATTGGAGAGAATTAAACGCAACTCTGAAGATTGGGACCTGGACGAAGGTAAGGAGTCAGGTATAGCTCCTAAGTTTGATTGCGTTAAATCTTTCATGATACCGATGTTTTCCGTAAATTTAGCACTAAATATGGACTTGACTCTGAGATAGTAGCTTCTTTTTGTGAATCTTTTGCTACTCATGTTGATCTCCCTAAGGAGAAGTGGTTTACATATCATCCTCCCATAGAAGAAAAAGTAGTTTCACCTATTAAAGTTGAAGAAAAGACGATCACTTATAATGATCCTATTGTTCCTACTGCTTATGTTGAGAAACCACCTTTCCCTATTAGAATAAAGGATCATGCTAAAGCTTCAACTGTGGTTTGTAAAAGCAATATTAGAACTTATACACCTCCTGAGCAAGTTAAAATTGAACCTAATATTGCTATTGTTAAAGATCTCTTGGCTGATAAGATTGATGGGCATG
>NW_021301882.1:0-989 GCF_002162155.2 Triticum dicoccoides
AAGGGAGTCAGGGGAGGGAGAGAGGGTGCAGCGAGTGAGGGAGAGGTGAGAGGGGGTCGGGGAGGCGCGTGGCGTCACCGGGGCGTCGAGGAGGAAGCAGGAGGTGGCCAGGGGAAGCAGGAGGTGGCCGAGGCCTCTCGGGCGCGCGCCACGCCTCGGTCCTTCTGGCGAGGAGGAAGACGACAGGGGGAGTGGAGATGGGCTGGGCCGTGCTGGGCCAGGTAAGTGGGCGCCAGGTAAGTTAGGTAGGTGGCCTGGTGGCCTTCTCTCCCTTTCTTTTATTTCCTCTTTTCTATTTCTATTTTCTGTAGTTTGTTTTGATTTAGTTTTAGACACTAAATCATTTTTTATAAATCCTGAGAATAATTGTGGACATTAACTGAATTATTACAGAGGCCCTCAACTATTTTCAGAATTGTTGGAGCATTTAAAAATATTAACAGTATTTAAATGCCCCAATTCAAATACAATATGGTTTTATCAAAAATCCAAAAATGTCTTGGAAAATATCCATCATCTCTGGATATGGTTTTCACCCTTTACCAGTAATCATGAACATTTTTGCAAACCAATTTGGGTTCTTTGAAAATATTTTGAAGTTGAACCTATTTGCAATGCTTTGGTGCTAGGGCTTGGTCATCCCCATTTCAAATTTCATAAAATTTAAACATGTTGCATGGATGCTAAAGCAAAAACAAACAAGGGCTGATCTGGGGCTGTGACAGCTCACCCCCACTAAACAAAAATCTCGTCCCGAGATTCAAGCGTAGGGTAAGGTGAAGGGGGAACGCAAACTAGTACAATCTTCACGATCCAGGTTGCACTTCAATTGAACGTTGATTCGTTCACCATCATTGTCTCGAAGTCTTGCCTTGAGAACTCCAACTAACATGACAACGAGAGGAAAGGAAAGACCCTAAAAGAATCGTTCTTCTCGAAGGTCGAACAACTCAGGATTAACTCACGGAATGAGACATAGCAACATCTCT
>NW_021301883.1:0-2088 GCF_002162155.2 Triticum dicoccoides
TCATTGGGCTTCAAATGTTCTTGTTGAAAATTGGAGTACCATAGACATGCTTCGAGATAGCATTGACATGGTCTTCGAGCAAAAGGTCAGACTTTAGATATAGGAAGGATCCATTAGGAACAACTTGTAGGATAAGTCTTACAATTTCCTCAGGGAAGAATGGCTAAACTTGCTAAAAAGGATACTACAATAATAGGTCCTCCACCCAGGGGGGGTGCTAGGCATGACATCATGTTACCAGGTCATCAAAGGACCAATGTTATAACTCTTGAAAATATGTTCCAACCATCATATCTGATGGAGATTCAGATATGATGGGTGTCAGGATACCTCAGGCTCAGGATGCCCGAGAAGAAAGGTGCAACACAAATTGACGGGATGACACTGTAAGATTCTCGGGAAATGAACTAAGAAGTGATTTCCGTTAACAAGAGTTCATCATTAACCCAAGGAGAGGATGATGAGGTGGCTGATGGACTGAGCGATAATTCAACGAGGTATCCAAAAGATGGATCTCCACAATTATGTGGATAAGGGGATGACATCTGTCAGATGAAACAATAAAATGGGATATGCTCAAGGAAAACATACATAATTAAACATTGGTTGAACGGTGCGCCCGAAATACGGGTTGGGTTGCACGACCAAGGTCGGAATGGTGATTCAATAATCAATCGACTAAGAATGAACGTCCGACTATTAACTTCAAAGCAATAGGGTTGCTAGGAGTGCAGGATCCAAACAGCACCGTTCACTTGTTGGTACCCCATTTGGAATCAACACGAGGACCATGAAAGAGTGGTGATGGTGAGTAGTATCACTATACCAAGAACTCTTTAAGAGGTGGAGCAGTCCTCACAACATCCTTGATACCAAAAGGTGGTAATACTCCAAGGTAAGAAAGAACAAATGCTGAATAGTAGGGATCTCAAGGTATAACTCAAAACACGAACAAGTTTGTGTTGAACGGAAGGCAAATAAGTGGTCAAAGGTAACACAAATCATCAGGTGCAAGGATGGTATTTCTCATCATGAACTCAATTGATATCCTAGAAGAGCTCATAAGGTTGATGATGATCACGACGCATTTGTCGAGAGATTTCATGAAGATCTAATCAATCAGTGATGACATCAAGTCAAAGGAATAATGAAGCGGAAGGTTATTGGAACCATGGGTAGGACACAAACTCGAAATCAAGCTTGCTGTCCAAGGACCAACGGTATGACGAGGAAGATCGATTGTAAGATTAGCTCACCGTCGAATTTTGTGCTCCGAGGAGAAGGACCCGGTAGCACAGTTAAAATTTAGCATGTTAATGATATAGCCGATCAGGCTAGGAATGATGTGATCGGGTGCAAACTCGTACTTATAGAAGCTTACCGAAGGGTTGTTGAACCGTAGTGTGGACTCGGTTCAGATATTGGTGTCTTTGAGTGTTTAGTAATTCAGAGCCCGTGAAAATTGGAATCAGTGGGAACGTAGCACTTGATGAAGAACTCATAAGAAGTTATGCAGTTCCATGATAATCTCGAGATACCATGGGGTAATACTCGACGACAGATCAAAGTAGAGGTTGTACCGGGGTATTGATCCACAGAAGACAAGTGCTTACACTTGCATCGAAAATGGTATTTAAAGGAGAACATGGTCGGAACCACGATTGTAAAAGGCCATACCCCAGATATAAGATGAACTTATATCAAGGGAATAATTGATTTTAAAAGGAGCTTCGATGAGAAGATGTACATCGGGTCCATGGGCATGAACACAAAGTTCAAGGTCGACTCCCACTTCTCCAAGGCATAACCTTTCATCCACTTCTCGCGTTCGATTAAGTTGCAGTGTTGAAATTTTATTTGGCGAAGCACCAGAAGAGTATGACTCGTGAAAACTTTCGGGTTCACACGGTCTAGAGAAAGCATATGTTCAACCCTTAGTGGCTTCTTAGAAACATATACCACAAGTTTCAAGAGTAAATAACACAAGCCCGAAAGCAGAGTATGGTTGGCCAAGCGGAGGATACGACTTAACAAAGGCATTAGGTATCAGGGGAAGAACTCACAAAGTGATCAAATGTGAAGGACACT
>NW_021301884.1:0-1397 GCF_002162155.2 Triticum dicoccoides
TAAGCACCGGCGACCACATCTCGCGGCGGAGGCTCGCCGGAGTTGCTCGGACTCGCGCTACAGGCGGCAGTTTGCGACGCGGTTGGGTCCTACGAAGAGCTGGGGCTCGTGCGCATCCAGCGGTGGCAGTGAGAGGGCGCGAGGTGGTCCATAGCGGCGGCAGCGGCGAGCTGGGCGGCGGCCGGAGCTCGGGTGTCGACGGAATCGACGACACGGCGCGCGGGAGGACCAGCGGTATGCACCTACATGATCTACGAGAGCTCACGAACCCAACGGAGGCACGCACGTGACCATTTGGTCACCGGAGCCTCGTCGGCGACGACCTCGTGCGGCGGCGGCATACGGGACTCGCGGTCATCGGCGTTGCAGCAAGAAATCGACCATGGGGAGAGGGGGAGATGACGGCGGGGCTCACAGGGATTCGAACAGCACCGTCGTTGAGCTCGGGGAGGGACTGGGCGATGCAGACCGACGGGCAAAGTCCGGCGGCAGATGCGGCGGTGACGAGCTCGGAGGCATCGTCACAGGGTGTCCAGCGGTGCTTGGCTTGGTGGGGAGGTCGAGGATGTCGTGACGGAGCTCCTGGGCTGCTCAAGGGGACGAGGGAGGGGCCATGGCCGCGGTGGTTCTCGTCGGCGGCGGCAGGCGCGTTCGGTGAGGAGAACAGAGGAGGGGGGAGAGTGTTCGGGGAAGAGAGAGGGAGCAGCGAGGGAGGAAGAGGAGCGAGGGGACACGAGGCGTCGTCGTGGCGTCGCTAGGGAGACCGGGGGAAGCAGGAGGTGGCCGGGGCATCGCCAGCGCTCGCCACCGAGCAGCTTCGGTGCGAGGGGAGGAAGACGACAGGAGAAGGGTGGGCTGGGCTGCGCTGGGCCGGTCCTGTTGGGCCACCAGGTGGGCTTCACAGGTAAGTCCAGGTGGTTCTGCTCTCTTTTCTTTTTTTTATATAATTTTGTTCTGTTTTTCTTTTATTTAATTCTTTTGCCACTGTTTTGAATTAAAAATAATAATTCAAACAATGCCAAAGCTCCTCTGAATATTTTTATTTTGCTATATGGACTTTTCCAAAAGCTCATAAAATATTTCAGGGGTATTTGAAATTATATTCTAGTTATATGAATATAATTCAAATTCAAATAGCTAATGATTTAAATTCAAAGTCCCAAAAATAATCCTTAAAAATGTTCAATATTTTGGTTGGGACCAGAACCCTTACCAAAAATTATCAAACATTTAAGAAGAGCATTTTTGGAGCAATGAATGAGATTTCTAGGGTTTTTGCCCCTCTTTTATTTAAGTTTTTGAGGCTTCCAAAATTCCTCAGTTCAAGTTTCGAAAATATAGACATGATGCACACATGAAGCTAGCCTAGAGCACTACCAGCAGCTAGGGATGTGACA
>NW_021301885.1:0-1743 GCF_002162155.2 Triticum dicoccoides
CGTGCCTGAGTGTGTCAACGCGTTCGGTGCCCTCCCAGGAGCACGCAGATCCCACCAGCTCCTCCTCCCGAGCACCCTAACGCCGAGCCCAAACTAACCCGAGCTCCGGCCGCCGCTGCCGAGCTCGCCGCCGTCAGCCCCGGCCGCCCCGCGACCTTCCGCTGCCTCCGCTGGATGCGCAGGAGCACGAGCTACCTCCTGGTGCTCTCAGCGCACACAGCCGCTGCCCCTAGCGCCACTCCGGTGAGCCACCGCCGCTCTGGGTCGTCGCCGTCGGCTAACCGTAGACGCATCCGACGTGGGCGTCATTAGCGGCTAATGGCGCCACTAATCGAACCCACACCCACTGACACCGGGCCCCACACACTAAACTAACCCCTGGCTATTTTAGTTTAACAAAACTAACTCTCTGTTAGTACAGAGCCAATGACATGTGGGTCCCAGTGTCAGGTTTGACTTGGACCCGGTCTGTTGACCTGCTGAGGTCAGCATGACGCAATGATGACGCAGATAATCATTTTCTAAAATAATTCAGAAATTCCAGAAAATTGTATAAACTTCTAAAATTCATAGAAATTCAACCGTAACTCCAAATTCAATAAATTATATATGAAAAATTATCAGAAAAATTCAAGGAATCCATCTGTACCATTTTCATGCATGTTAGAACAACTTATAGCTGCTGTTTAGCACAAATCAATTAAATGGCATTTGAATAATCACATATGGAGTTTGAATTTGAATCTTGGATTCAAACCAACTTCATTTAATCTGGTTTTAGTTGCACTAGCCCAAAACACATTCATTTTGCCATGTCATGATCATGCATCATATTGTGCATTGCATTGATTGTGTTCCCTTCTGTGTTGCCGGTATTTGTCCCCTCTCGATAGACGTGATACCGATGATGTGATCGTTGACACTGATGAAGACTCAATGTTATCTTCAGAAGTGCCAGGCAAGCAAAACCCCCTTGTTCATTCCGATAAAATCCCACTCTCTCGCTCCTGCTCTCTTTTACTGCATTAGGACAACAACGACATATTTGTTACTTGCTGCGGTAGCTGAACCCCTTTATCCTTTGCATGACCTGTCATTCCACAGTAATTAGATGAAACCCACTAGCATGAGTAGGAGTTGTTTGAGCCTTGTTGTGCCTACTCATTCATGTTTGTTTGTCATGCCTGCTACTGCTTAGAGTTGAGTCAGGTCTGATTCATCGGGGATGAATCAGAGGCGTGTGAACATGTCCTACTGTGTGTGAGCTAAGTATGTGAACACGATTTGGTAAAGGTAGCGGTGAGAGGCCATGTAGGAGTACATGGTGGGTTGTCTCATTGAAGCCGTCCTCAGGAACTGAGTTCTGTGTTTGTGATCCATGATTCAGCTACTACCACGCATTGGGCCCGAAACCAATGGACCCTCTCGGCTTCTTGATCACCCTTGTCCTCTGTCCAGGAGTTGCAAGTAGTTTCTGGTGTTTGTAGTATGCTGGAGGCCGTGCGCAGCGCTGACCGTAGGGGTGGGCTGTGATGCGGTAGGCACGTGGCACGGTGTACCGTGCGCCCGTTTGGTGTCTCGGGAACCCTGTTCACATCGTTTGGGGCTGTGAGCGAAACTCCGGCCGGATCTCCTCATGGATGGAACCCGAATAGGCGATAAACCTGGACTAGAGACTCGAGTGTTTAGGCAGGCCGTGGCCGACACCCACGTTGGGCTTCCGCTTGAAGGTTGCCGAGTACA
>NW_021301886.1:0-1156 GCF_002162155.2 Triticum dicoccoides
ACCAAGCATTTCAATAACATACACACAATATGCTCGATATGTGCAAACACAACATGGCATCACAACATGACTCTACGACTCAAGTAATTTATTCAATAGGCTCCGAGGAGCGAGATATTACAAACAGGGGTCTCATGACCCAACATTCAGAGCATACAAATCAAAGCACAAGCGGAAGCTATCATGTCTGGGTACAGACATCTATAAATGAAAAAGGCTGAGAAGCCTGACTATCTATCAGATCCTGCCGAGGGCACAAGATCGTAGCTGAGGTAACAAGCTAAACGTCGAAGTCCACGTGGAACTACTAGTGAGACTGAAGTCTCTCTGCAAAAACATAAAATAGGCAAACGTGAGTACAAATGTACCCAGCAAGACTTACATCAGAACTAACTACATATGCATCATTTTCAACAAGGGGATGGTGGGATTTAACTGCAGCAAGCCAGCTTTGACTCGGTGGCTATCCTAAACTACGACTGCAAGCGACTCTTTTGAGGTGGCGCACACGAGTCCACATATTCACCATATCAATACACCACTATGGATCCGCTCCCGTCTACCTACGAGAACGCCATCCATAGCACTCACGCTTATCTTGCGTATTTTAGAGTATCCACTTTCACTTGTCTATGAACTGATATAAGCAACCCAGAAGTCCTTTTCCGCGGACACGGCTATTCGAATAGATGATGTTAACCCTGCAGGGGTGTAGTTCTTCACACACGCTCTCACCACTTACCGCCGTTTACACGACATGTACTCGGCAACCTTCAAGCGGAAGCCCAACGTGGGTGTCGGCCACGGCCTACCTAAACACTCAAGTCTCTAGTCCAGGTTTATCGCCTATTCGGGTTCCATCCATGAGGAGATCCGGCCGGAGTTTCGCTCACAGCCCCAAACGATGTGAACAGGGTTCCCGAGACACCAAACGGGCGCCCGGTACACCGTGCCACGTGCCTACCGCATCACAGCCCACCCCTACGGTCAGCGCTGCGCACGGCCTCCAGCATACTACAAACACCAGAAACTACTTGCAACTCCTGGACAGAGGACAAGGGTGATCAAGAAGCCGAGAGGGTCCATTGGTTTCGGGCCCAATGTGTGGTAGTAGCTGAATCATGGATCACAAACACAGAACTCAGTTCCTGAGGAC
>NW_021301887.1:0-1839 GCF_002162155.2 Triticum dicoccoides
GGCTCCGGAAACCCAAGGGAAAAGAGGCTAGGTGGCAAATGGTAAAACCAATGTTGGGCATTGCTGGAAAAGCTTTAATCAAGGCGAACTATCAAGGGGTTCCCATTATAACCCAACCGCGTAAGGGACGCAACAATCCGGGAACATAACACCGATATGACGGAAACTAGGGCGGCACGAGTGGAACAAAACACTAGGCGAGAGGCCGAGCCTTCCACCCTTTACCAAGTATATAGATGCATTAAGATAACATAGCAATATAATGATATCCCAACAAGAAAGTAAATGTTCCAACAAGGAACGGCTCCAATCTTCACCTGCAACTAACAACGCTATAAGAAGGGCTGAGCAAAGCGGTAACATAGCCAATCAACGGTTTGCTAGGACAATGGTGGGTTAGAGGTTCAACATGGCAATTGGGAGGCTGACAAGCAAAAGGTAGGCATCGTAGCAGTGGCAAGCAAAAGAGCGAGCAAACTAGCATAGCAAAGATAGTAGTGATTTCGAGGGTATGATCATCTTGCCTGCACAGTTGTCAGAGTTGACTGGATCCTCACAAGAAAACTCAACGGGCTCCTCGGTAGCGAACTCGTCTCCCGGCTCTACCCAACAAGACAAACAAGCAACAAGGATACAATCAACCACGGGCAAGACCAAGCAATATGATGAAATGACGATATGCTATGCGGGATGTGATGCGGGATGCAAAATGCAAGATATGACAGGAAATGCATGAAACTGGCATCAACTTGGAAAACCAAGTGTGCCACTGGATAGAGGGGATGAAATCGCTTGAAAACGATATAAAGATCATTGGAATCGGAGCTACGGTTTGGAAATGGCAAGCGTTTTAAGATATGACACCGGTATGCGATTTACAGCAAGTAGGCATCTAAATGCAACGAAATGAACATGCTACAGCCACCACACATGAAAACAAAATACATGGCAGAGAAGTACACAAGATGGTTGACAAAACACTAGCACTGAGCCATAGGCAAATCATCCATTAAGAGGTTCAAACAAGCATGGCTAAAACGCAAATGCAAAACAGATTTCAGACTTAGTGAAATTAACACTAGTCTGAAATTTCAGATCACGATGCTCTCTTCGGAGCAGCAAAACAACATGATACAAAACCTGAACATGACAAGTAAGAACATGGCATGGAGCTACTCAACAAGCTTAATAAAACACCCAAAGTGACCTGGGGCCAAAAGGGTTCGCAAAATACTCTACCGAGCTCACGAACATCGCTCGAACACAATCAGTTTTCAGACTTAGTGAAAACTGAGACATGCTGAAATATAACTCACGAAGGCATGTAAACGAGCTCGATGCACTCGCTACGGTGCAAGTCATGGCAAGGAAAGCATATAACCAGCAAGAAGGCACAAAGTTCTAGCTACACATGGCAAGAACAAAGGCATAGCATGCATGGAACACTAACGGTAGCATCGGCAAAATCGCAAACAAGTTGACGATCTGCCCAGATTAACAACGAAGCGAAAGTTGAGCTCGATTGAGTCAACCTAGAGCACTTCACAAATGCCAACAAAGACATGGATGGATAGAGTATAACATAAATTTCAAAACTCCCTTACTGATCATCCTCAAAAGAGGCACGGATCACTATGAAACAAGCTGGACATATAGCATCATGAACTAAGATATCCCAGACTTAGTGAAAATCACTAAGTCCCTGAAATCTGCATTCTCAGGTACCTCTCTTCGCAAGCTTGCACAAGACAACACACACATCCTAAAAATGCATGGGTGGCACCTCTGGAAAGAAGACAAAATGCTTAACAATTCATCCCAAAGGGGCACAGGCATATC
>NW_021301888.1:0-1249 GCF_002162155.2 Triticum dicoccoides
TCCCTCAATTGTATTTGGGTGCACCGTCTGGACCTAATACCCATCATTCGGTAGCAACAGGGTGCATGCCTGTTATTTTCTCTTCGCATGTGGGTAATTACTTATTTTCTTTCTATTGTGCTTTATGTAAAATGTTCTTGAACTGTCTTTAGTGTAGGTAAAATGCATGAGCTTACGCTTTTGAACGAATACATAAACTTGGCAATAGCAACTGATCTTCATCATGATGATTATTGAGCCAGCCAATTGTTGATATGTTTTTTTGTTAAATTATATTCTAGTGTGCAGTGGTAGAGCTAGACGAAATCTGCCGAGGAGGGCCAAAGACAAAATATGAGTTGCAAAATCAAACTTATTGATACGTTCTTCCATAAATTGTATACTAGTATGCAGTGACGGGGCTAGACGATATCTATCCACGGAAGGCCAAAGACAGAATACGAGTGTTGGGGTGAGAAGGGGCGCCAAATATATTCTCATCTATGCTCTCCTATAAAAAGAATTCTTCATAAAATTGGTTCAAACCTTTGGGGGGGGGGCATTTGCCCCCTTAGTTTAACACATAGCTCCGATTGTCCACGGTGCCGAGGAGGACCACTTCAAGCTTCTCCATGGTACGATCAACATCGTGGGCTGCTTTAGCTTCGAAGATTTCTTCCCCAATTCTGCTGCCCGCCTCTTCCACCGGCTCTTCGGGAGGCCCGCTGCGCCGCCGCCGGCGGTGCCTGCTGCGCCGGTGGCTCGACGACGACGATGATGTCGTCATCGTCCTTGGCCGCCGCGTCCAGGACGATGACGTCCTCCTCCTCGCCGTTCCCCGATGCGTCATCGTCCTCCTCGCCGTGCGCGTCGACGACGACAACGACAACGTCGTCCTCCTCGCCGAGCGCGCCGCCATGGACGTGTGGGACTCCCACGACGAGGTGCGCGGCCGCGCGGTCCATGCGTTCGTCCGTCCTGACGACGCACCTAACCACAGTGTACTACGTACCAGTTGGTTGTTGAAACTTGCCCACAAGATCGATCACATCAAATCACGATAGAGACGTGCACACAATAATTTTTGCCAAATTAACCTACAACCTGACACGTACTAAACTATTCCTGTACAAGGACTAGCACCCGTACATGAACTAGTACTCGAATCGGACACAAGGACTCCTACTTGCTAATTACTAATCAAGATTACTCTAACATTCTCTTCCTAATCTTGACACACTTTGTCTTATGTGCTTCTTCGGTCTTGGCT
>NW_021301889.1:0-1680 GCF_002162155.2 Triticum dicoccoides
TGTTTAGCACAAATCATATAAAGGGCATTTAATTAATCACATATGGAGTTTGAATTTGAATTTTAGATTCAAACCAACTTCATTTAATCTGGTTTTAGGTGCATTAGCCCAAAACACATTCATATTGCCATGTCATAGCATGCATCATATTGTGCATTGCATTGATCGTGTTTCTGTATTTGCCGGTATTTGTCCCCTCTCGATAGACGTGATACCGATGATGTGATCGTTGACACTGATGAAGACTCAATGTTATCTTCAGAAGTGCCAGGCAAGCAAAACCCCCTTGTTCATTCCGATACAATCCTACTCTCTCGCTCCTGCTCTCTTTTACTGCATTAGGACATCACCGATTCATCTGTTACTTGCTGCGGTAGCTGAACCCCTTTGTCCTTTGCATGACCTGTCATTGCCACAGTAAATAGATGAAACCCACTAGCATGAGTAGGAGTTGTTTGAGCCCTGATGTGCCTACTCATTCATGTTTGTTTGTCATGCCTGCTATTGCTTAGAGTTGAGTCAGGTCTGATTCATCGGGGATGAATCAGAGGCGTGTGAACATGTCCTACTGTGTGTGAGCTAAGTGTGTGAACACGATTTGGTAAAGGTAGCGGTGAGAGGCCATGTAGGAGTACATGGTGGGTTGTCTCATTGCAGACGTCCTCAGGAACTGAGTTCTGTGTTTGTGATCCATGATTCAGCTACTACCATACATTGGGCCCTGAAATATGACCCCGCTCGACTTCTTATTCACCCTAGTCCTCTGTCCAGGAGTTGCAAGTAGTTTCTGGTGTTTGTAGCTTACTAGAGGCCGTGGACAGCGCTGACCGTAGGGGTGGGCTGTGATGCGGTAGGTACGTGGCACGGTGTACCGGATGCCCGTTTGGTATCTCGGGAACCCTGTTCACATCGTTTTGGGCTGTGAGCGAAACTCCGGCCGGATCTCCTCATGGATGGAACCCGAATAGGCGATAAACCTGGACTAGAGACTTGAGTGTTTAGGTAGGTCGTGGTCTACACCCACGTCGGCTTTCGCTTGAAGTCTGCCGAGCACATGTCGTGTGCAGACGCTAAGTGGTGGAAACATGTATGAAGAAGTACACCCCTGCAGGGTTAACATCATCTATTCGAATAGCCGTGTCCGCGGAAAAGGACTTCTGGGTTGCTTATATCAGTTCATAGACAAGTGAAAGTGGATACTTTAAAATGCGCAAGATAAGCGTGATTGCTATGGATGGCGTTCTCGTAGGGAGACGGGAGCGGATCCATAGTGGTGTATTGATATGGTGAATATGTGGACTCGTGTGCGCCACCTCAAAAGAGTCGCTTGCAGTCGTAGTTTAGGATAGCCACCGAGTCAAAGCTGGCTTGCTGCAGTTAAACCCCACCATCCCTTTGTTGAAAATGATGCATATGTAGTTAGTTCTGATGTAAGTCTTGCTGGGTACATTTGTACTCACGTTTGCCTATTTTATGTTTTTGCAGAGAGACTTCAGTCTCACTAGTAGTTCCACGTGGACTTCGACGTTTAGCTTGTTACCTCAGCTACGATCTTGTGCCCTCGGCAGGATCTGATAGATAGTCAGGCTTCTCGGCCTTTTTCATTTATAGATGTCTGTACCCAGACATGATAGCTTCCGCTTGTGCTTTGACTTGTATGCTCTGATTGTTGGGTCGTGA
>NW_021301890.1:0-958 GCF_002162155.2 Triticum dicoccoides
CTCAGATGAGGTGTGATGCTTCCAGGAAGCGTGCCAGAGATGTTACTCCGTCTTCCTCTACTCAAGTGGTCAAGCAGCAGAAGTATTGGCTTCCTCCTCCTCCGTTCCGTCAGCCGTATCAGCAGAAGAGCAAAGGTGGCAGTGGTTTCTCCCACCCACCCAACCCAGGCTTTCAGAACAAGTCTTCGTCTCAAGTGCCAAGACCGAGTGCTCCGTATCACCGTCCGCTTTCAGAGGTCACGTGCAACAAGTGCCAACAGAAGGGTCACTATGCCAACAAGTGTACCAACCAGAGGCGTCTTCCTCCTCCTCCTCCTGTCAGATCGGCAAGTACAGCTGTGGTCAAGCACAATCCCAAGCACGCCAAGGTCAATATGGTGAATGCGGCTCAGGCAGAGGATTCTTCAGATGTGATCATGGGTAACCTTCCTATTAATGATATTCCTGCAAAAGTTCTTTTTGACACTGGTGCATCGCATTGTTTCATCTCGAGACCTTTTGCTTCCAAGCATGTTTTTGTTACTCAAATGTTGCCGAGACCGTTGTCTATTGACTCTCCGGCCAGCCTCTTGACATCTCGAGTGTGTGTTCCGGATGTTACAATCACTTTGGGCGACTGCAAGTTTCTCTCTTCTCCGGTGGTTCTTGGCAATTCTGACATTGATCTTATTCTTGGGATGGACTGGCTCTCTAAGCATAAAGCTCAGCTTGATTGTGCAGCCAGGCAGATTCAACTGACTCATTCGTCTGAGGATGTAATTGTCTTTGCTGCTCGGGATAATACCATCCGGTTGTTTTCTCTCAATGAGAAGGGTGAATTGGATGCTATTTCGCAGATTCCGGTTGTTTGTGAGTATCAAGACGTTTTTCCAGAAGAACTTCCAGGGATGCCTCCAAACCGGCCGGTTGAATTTGTTATTGAACTTGAGCCCGGTACGGAACCTGTGTGCAAACGTCC
>NW_021301891.1:0-1731 GCF_002162155.2 Triticum dicoccoides
AATCTCAATACAAAGTTCTCCTCGATCTTCTTGGAGATCTATTCGATGTAACTCTTTTTGCGGTGTGTTTGTCGAGATCCGATGAATTGTGGGTTTATGATCAAGTTTATCTATGAGAAATATTTGAATCTCCTCTGAATTCTTTTATGTATGATTGGTTATCTTTGCAAGTCTCTTCGAATTATCAGTTTGGTTTGGCCTACTAGATTGATCTTTCTTGCAATGGGAGAAGTTCTTAGCTTTGGGTTCAATCTTGCGGTGTCCTTTCCCAGTGACAGCAGGGGCAGCAAGGCACGTATTGTATTGTTGCCATCGAGGATAAAAAGATGGGGTTTATATCATATTGCTTGAGTTTATCCATCTACATTATGTCATCTTGCTTAATGTGTTACTATGTTTTTATGAACTTAATACTCTAGATGCATGCTGGATACCGGTCGATGTGTGGAGTAATAGTAGTAGATGCAGGCAGGAGTCGGTCTATTTCTCACGGATGTGATGCCTATATACATGATCATGCCTAGATATTCTCATAACTATGCACTTTTCTATCAATTGCTCCACTGTAATTTGTTCACCCACCGTAATACTTATGCTACCTTGAGAGAAGCCACTAGTGAAACCTATGGCCCCCGGGTCTATTCTCTATCAAATAAGTTTCCGATCTATTTTATTTTGCAATCTTTACTTTTCAATCTATATCATAAAAATACCAAAAATATTTATCTTATCATATTATCTCTATCAGATCTCACTTTCACAACTGGACGTGAAGGGATTGACAACCCCTTTATCGCGTTGGTTGCGAGGTTCTTGTTTGTTTGTGTAGGTGCGAGGGACCTGCGTGGAGCCTCCTACTGGATAGATACCTTGGTTCTCAAAAACTGAGGGTAATAGTTACGCTACTTTGCTGCATCACCCTTTCCTCTTGAAGGGAAAAACAAACGGATGCGCAAGAGGTAGCAGGCGGCATGGTGCGCAGCCCCCCTAGTGATGCTCAAAAGAGGTAAGCTTGCTACAGAATGTGATATGAGATTTGATCATATGAGTAAATTATTCTTTCCTGTGTTGGGGTGTAGTGGTGAAGACGTGCACAACCGAGTGGCGACGCGCGGGGCAGTCAAGTGGTGAAGACGTGCACAACCGAGTGGCGACGTGCGGGGAAGCCGAGTGAAGGATTACGTGTCCAGCCAACCGGGACTAATGGTTTAGGAGTTTAGGAGTTTTGGGTTTTTAGGGATTTATTTTTTGTTTTTCCTTTTCATTTTCTGTTTTCCATTTAATTATTTTACATTTCTAACAATTTTTATGCTACTACATACTGTACATGTTATGCATATGTCATAGAATTTCTCGTAGAACCAACCATATATCATAGAATTTCTTGTACGACCATGGGGCACCTAGGTGCCCAGGCACCAAGCATTTAATAGCTAGCATGTCCACTCATTTACATTTATTTATTTGAATAGAATTTAAACATACATTAATTGGTGGAGTGAGAATGACAGAATAAAAAGGAAAGAGATATACATGATTACATTCATGCTCTTTAGATCGATGTATAGTATGTACATACAATGTGACTCATCGGCTTGTGGATTTTCTACGCACGGATGAATACATGTATACATAGAAATTGATACGTTAATGAGGTATCCATGACAAAATATTTTTATTATTTATACCAACAAATTGTGCGCCCACTCCAAATAATATAAACATACCCAT
>NW_021301892.1:0-918 GCF_002162155.2 Triticum dicoccoides
CATCTCCATGCTAGCCAAGTTGTTGCAGCTCCCTCCGTCTATTATGACGCGCACAGAACGTTCCTTCACAACTCCCTTGGTATGGAACAAATTGTGCCTCTGATTTTGCTCAGCTTGTGTGACCTGCACACTCAAAACACGTTGAGCAACTAAACATTCATACCTGTCAGCGTCTTCAGGAGCCATGTATTGCGTCTCATGATCAGAATCATCTCCACCATGTTCTTCACGTGTAATAAGAGCCAAAGTCTCCTCATCATAGTCACTAGCGGACTCATATCCACCATCCGCGGTAGCAATCATCACACGCGGAGATTTGCATTCTCTCGCATAATGACCTCCTCCCTTACAACGACGACAAATAATATCACTTGTGTGCCCTGTTGATGCCATGGAAGAAGAAGAACGATGTGCAGGCCCCGCAGGTGCGCTCTTGGCAGATAATGGTGGTTGTGCTTGTTTTCTTGTATCATGGCTGGAGGTGGCACCGGATGGAGGTGCTGGTGCAGTTGAACTAGAAGATGCACGTGGTGTCCATGATGAAGGTCGGCCTGCAGAAAAGTTAGTTCGCCCCAATGCTTGTCGATCCTGCACTTCACGTTCAGCTTTACAAGCAAGATGGAATAAACGAGTGATATTAGTATACTCCTTATAGTCTAGAATGGTCTGAATCTCTCTATTTAATCCACCCAGAAAACGTGCAAGCATAGCTTCATTCTCCTCAACAATACCACATCTAATCATGCCAGTTTGTAATTCCTGATAATATTCTTCTACAGAATTTTTCCCTTGTCTTAAACGCTGCAATTTTTGAAGCAATTCACGTTGATAATATGGTGGAACCCAACGCGTACGCATAGCAGTTTTCAAAGCAGCCCAAGTAGTTGGAATAGGATATAATCTACAATGTTCAGACCA
>NW_021301893.1:0-1124 GCF_002162155.2 Triticum dicoccoides
AGACTACGGCTGCAAGCTCTAGATCATGTGTAGGATAATTCTCCTCATGTGGATGCAACTGTCGAGATGCATAGGCAATCACATGACGATCCTGCATAAGAATGCAACCTAGTCCCTGTCGTGAGGCGTCGCAGTAGATAATAAAGTCTTTAGTGAAATCCGGTGGCACAAGTATGGGAGCAGAAGTCAGGCGTCTTTTCAGTTCCTGAAAACTGTACTCACACTGTGGGGACCACTCGAACTTTTTATCTTTCTTGAGAAGTTCCGTGAGGGGTTTGGCTACTTTGGAGAAGTTTTCAACAAAGCGGCGACAATAGCTGGCTAGGCCAAGGAAACTCCTAACTTGTTTGACTGTTTCAGGTGGAGTCCAATCGAGAACGGCTTGAACTCTCTCGGGATTGACAGCAATGCCCTTACCAGAGATTACGTGGCCTAGGTATGTCACTTCTGGCAACCAAAATTCACACTTGGAGAACTTGGCATAAAGGCGGTGCTCTCTGAGTTTTTCTAACACAAGTCTAAGATGTTCGGTATGCTCTTCCTCGTTCTTCGAGTAAATAAGAATATCATCGAGGTAAACCACGACGAACTTATCTAAGTACTCCATGAAGATCGAGTTCATCAAGCGGGAGAATGTGGCTGGGGCGTTGGTTAGGCCAAAGGACATGACGGTGTACTTGTACTGGCCATAACGAGTGACAAAAGCTGTCTTGGGAATGTCCCCGTTTCTGATCTTGATTTGATGGTAGCCTAACCTTAAATCCATCTTGGAGAAGACTGAGGATCCAGCGAGCTGATCATACAGGTCGTTGATCCTGGGAAGCGGATACTTGTTCTTTATCGTGACCAAATTAACGGGACGATAATCTACAACCATCCGGTCCGTACCATCCTTCTTCTTGACGAAAAGGACGGGGCAAGCCCAAGGAGAAGAACTAGGACGGATGAAACCCTTTTGCAAGGACTCATCGAGTTGTTTCTTAAGCTCGGCTAGTTCTAAGGGTGCCATCTTGTAAGGTCTCCGGGAGATTGGAGCTGTTCCTGGGATAAGATCTATGACAAACTCTACTTCTCTGTCAGGTGGAACACCTGGCAGTTCCTCTGGAAAGACATCCGGAAAGTCA
>NW_021301894.1:0-1330 GCF_002162155.2 Triticum dicoccoides
GGGGACATTCCTAAAACGGCCTTTGTTACTCGTTATGGCCAATACGAGTACACCGTCATGTCCTTCGGATTAACCAACGCTCCAGCCACCTTTTCTCGGTTAATGAACTCAATCTTCATGGAGTATTTGGATAAATTCGTCGTGGTTTACCTCGATGATATACTCATCTACTCCAAGAACGAGGAAGAACATGCCGAACATCTAAGGCTAGTGTTGCAGAAACTTCGAGAGCATCGCCTTTATGCCAAATTTTCTAAATGTGAATTCTGGTTGTCAGAAGTGACCTATTTGGGTCATGTAATATCTGGTAAAGGTATTGCTGTTAACCCTGAGCGAGTTCAAGCCGTCCTTAATTGGACTCCACCTGAATCGGTCAAGCAAGTTCGGAGTTTTCTGGGCTTAGCGAGCTATTGCCGTCGCTTTGTCGAGAATTTCTCCAAGGTTGCCAAACCTCTAACCGAACTCCTCAAGAAAGATAAGAAGTTTGAGTGGACTCCACAATGTGAGCACAGCTTTCAGGAACTGAAAAGACGCCTGACTTCTGCTCCCGTACTGGTACCGCCAGACTTCTCTAAGGACTTTGTTATCTACTGCGACGCCTCGCGACAAGGACTAGGTTGCATTCTCATGCAAGATCGACACGTAATTGCCTACGCTTCACGGCAATTGCACCCACACGAGGAGAATTATCCTACTCATGATCTAGAGCTTGCAGCTGTAGTCTATGCACTTAAGACCTGGCGACATTACCTCCTCGGTAATCGTTGCGAAATATTCACTGATCACCAAAGTCTGAGGTACATTTTCACCCAACCGGATCTGAATCTCAGGCAAAGACGTTGGGTTGAGTTGATCACAGACTTTGACCTAGGGATAACCTACACCCCAGGGAAAGCCAACGTCATGGCTGATGCGCTAAGTCGTAAATCTTATTGTAACAATCTGATGCTACAACAAAGTCAACCGCTTCTCCATGAGGAATTTCGGAAGCTTAACCTTCACATTGTTCCTCAAGGTTTTCTTTCCACCTTGGTGGCAAAACCTACCCTTACGGATCAGATTATCAAAGCACAGAAGGTAGATCCGGGAATCTCCCGCATCAAGAGAAACATTCAGAAAGGAATTGCGAATTGCTTCTCCATTAATGATCAAGGGGTCGTATACTTCGGGAATCGACTAGTGGTTCCCAAAGTGCGAAACCTGAGGCGTTTGATCCTTAAGGAAGCTCATGAATCTCCTCTCACCATTCATCCCGGTAGCACTAAGATGTATCAGGACCTACGCCAGAGGTTCTGGTGGACTAGGATGAAGAGAGAAATTGCTCAGTATA
>NW_021301895.1:0-1609 GCF_002162155.2 Triticum dicoccoides
CACACTTAAGGAAATGTGGAATCGTTTCACAGCTCACGCCGCCTGGAACACCTCAGCGAAACGGTGTGTCCGAACGTCGTAATCGCACCCTATTGGATATGGTGCGGTCTATGATGTCTCTTACCGATTTACCGCTATCATTTTGGGGATACGCTCTAGAGACAGCTACATTCACTTTAAATAGGGCACCGTCTAAATCCGTTGAGACGACACCGTATGAATTATGGTTTGGAAAGAAACCTAAGCTGTCGTTTCTAAAAGTTTGGGGATGCGATGCTTATGTCAAGAAACTTCAACCTGAAAAGCTCGAACCCAAGTCGGAAAAATGCGTATTCATAGGATACCCTAAGGAAACTGTAGGGTATACCTTCTACTTAAGATCCGAAGGCAAGATCTTTGTTGCCAAGAACGGATGCTTTTTGGAAAAAGAGTTTCTCTCGAAAGAAGTAAGTGGGAGGAAAGTAGAACTCGATGAAGTACCACCTCTTGAGCGGGAAGGTGGCGCAGCGCAGGAAACCGTTCCTGTGATGCCCACACCAACTGAAGAGGAAAACAATGATGATGATCAAGGTACTTCGGACCAAGTTACTGCTGAACTTCGTAGGTCCACAAGGACACGTTCCGCACCAGAGTGGTACGGCAACCCTGTCCTGGAAATCATGTTGTTAGACAACAATGAACCTTCGAACTATGAAGAAGCGATGGCGGGCCCGGATTCCAACAAATGGCTTGAAGCCATGAAATCCGAGATAGAATCCATGTATGAAAACAAAGTATGGACTTTGACAGACTTGCCCGATGATCGGCGAGCGATAGAAAACAAATGGATCTTTAAGCAGAAGACAGACGCGGATGGTAATGTTACCATCTATAAGGCTCGACTTGTCGCTAAGGGTTATCGACAAGTTCAAGGGATTGACTACGATGAGACTTTCTCTCCCGTAGCGAAGCTGAAGTCCGTCCGAATCATGTTAGCAATTGCCGCATACTATGATTATGAGATATGGCAAATGGACGTCAAAACGGCATTCCTTAACGGACATCTTAAGGAAGAACTGTATATGATGCAGCCGGAAGGTTTTGTCGATCCTCGGAACGCTAACAAAGTATGCAAGCTCCAGCGATCCATTTATGGACTGGTACAAGCATCTCGGAGTTGGAACATTCGCTTTGATGAGATGATCAAAGCGTTTGGGTTTATGCAGACTTATGGAGAAGCCTGCGTTTACAAGAAAGTGAGTGGGAGCTCTGTAGCATTTCTCATATTATATGTAGATGACATACTCTTGATGGGAAATAATATAGAATTTCTGGACAGCATTAAGGCCTACTTGAATAAGTGTTTTTCAATGAAGGACCTTGGAGAAGCTGCTTATATATTAGGCATCAAAATCTATAGAGATAGATCGAGACGCCTCATAGGTCTTTCACAAAGCACATACCTTGATAAGATTTTGAAGAGGTTCAAAATGGATCAGTCCAAGAAGGGGTTCTTGCCTATGTTACAAGGTGTGAGACTGAGCTCGGCTCAGTCACCGACCACGGCAAAAGATAAAGAAGAGATGAGTGTCATCCCCTATGCTTCAGCCATAGGATCTATTATGTATGC
>NW_021301896.1:0-934 GCF_002162155.2 Triticum dicoccoides
GTTTGATGTGTTTAGAGGGGGGGTGCTTGGGTATTTATATTGGGGAGGGGAGGGTTTTGCTTGGGGTAGGGGACAAGAAATAGATTAGGATTAGAAAACAAAAGAGGGAAAAGATCTAGAAAAAAAAACGAAAGTAGATGAATCCTACTAGGAATCCACAAAGGATGGCGGCTCCCTGGCGCCTTGCGCCTGGTGCGGCTCCTCCCTGGGCGTGGCGCGCGATGGCCTCTGGCCTGGCTGGCTCGGTGGCTTGGGCCTTAGGCCCAAGTCGCTGGAGCTCTCTCTCTCTCTCTCTTTTTTTTTAAAAAAAAACTGTTCCGCGCTCGAAAAAAAAAAACAAAACGAGATCTAAACGATCTCCAAATCTAATAAAGTAAATTTTCTCCGACTCCTAAAAATGAGCCGAACAAAATGAACTTTTCTCCGGACCTAAAAGCAAATTTTTGAAAACACGCATTTTTTCCCTATCCAAATAAAATGCGAATAAAACTCCGGCAAACAAAATTTGATCTATTTATTAAATCTTCTTTTTCCTAAATTTGGGAAAGTCATATTATTCCCTCTCTTATACTTTTGATAACGGAAAAATAATTGAAGATGAAATAAATAAATCAAATGATCCTCTTTTCAATTCGAGAAAACTCTCAAATATGAAAATAACGAAATCTCCAACTCTCTCCAAGGGTCCTTGAGTTGCGTGAAATTTCTAGGATCGACCAAAATGCAAGAAAATAAAATATGCAGGATGATCTATTCCAAATTGAAAATAAATTCAAAGGGGCTTTGAATTTAATTCTTTGAAACTTCCAACTCATATTTCATATAATTTGAAGAAGTCATTTTATCTTCTCTCGTGAAAATCATTGAGTTGCTTAAAGTTTCTGAATTGGAAATATTTCCAAATGAAATTCAATTATTTTTCAAACACCCTTTT
>NW_021301897.1:0-496 GCF_002162155.2 Triticum dicoccoides
AGGTACTTCTATGTTGATGGGCCTTTTATGGGCTTTCATAGAGACCGCGAAAAATAATTGGGTCAAAATAAATGAACATTGTGGGAATTGAACACAGGACCTCCTGTCTAGATCTTCGATGTAACTAATTAAGCGAATGAGCAAACTAAAGGAAGGATTGTGTCCTTTTCTTGGTTTGGTTTAGTCCTTTTCGTTTGGTCAATCTGGGCCAGGTACTTCTATGTTGATTTCTATATTCAAAGGAAGGATCCATAGGCTTCAATGTGTTGGGGCTACTAAATTAAAAAAGGAATTATCCTACTATTAAAGGGAATAGGTATTCTTGTTTTGGTTTAGTCCTTTTCGTTTGGTCAATCTGGGCCAGGTACTTCTATGTTGATGGGCCTTTTATGGGCTTTCATAGAGACCGCGAAAAATAATTGGGTCAAAATAAATCAACATTGTGGGAATTGAACACAGGACCTTCTGTCTAGATCTTCGATGTAACTAATTAAGC
>NW_021301897.1:639-1548 GCF_002162155.2 Triticum dicoccoides
TTCTTGGTTTGGTTTAGTCCTTTTCGTTTGGTCAATCTGGGCCAGGTACTTCTATGTTGATGGGCCTTTTATGGGCTTTCATAGAGACCGCGAAAAATAATTGGGTCAAAATAAATCAACATTGTGGGAATTGAACACAGGACCTTCTGTCTAGATCTTCGATGTAACTAATTAAGCGAATGAGCAAACTAAAGGAAGGATTGTGTCCTTTTCTTGGTTTGGTTTAGTCCTTTTCGTTTGGTCAATCTGGGCCAGGTACTTCCATGTTGAATTCTATATTGAAAGGAAGGATCCATTGGCTTCAATGTGTTGGGGCTACTAAATTAAAAAAGGAATTATCCTACTATTAAAGAAGAATAGGTATTCTAGGTTTGGTTTAGTCCTTTTCGTTTGGTCAATCTGGGCCAGGTACTTCTATGTTGATGGGACTTTTATGGGCTTTCATAGAGGCCGCGAAAAATAATTGGGTCAAAATAAATCAACATTGTGGGAATTGAACACAGGACCTCCTGTCTAGATCTTCGATGTAACTAATTAAGCGAATGAGCAAACTAAAGGAAGGATTGCGTCCTTTTCTTGGTTTGGTTTAGTCCTTTTCGTTTGGTCAATCTGGGCCAGGTACTTCTATGTTGATTTCTATATTGAAAGGAAGGATCCATAGGCTTCAATGTGTTGGGGCTACTAAATTAAAAAAGGAATTATCCTCCTATTAAAGGGAATAGGTAGTCTTCGTTTGGTTTAGTCCTTTTCGTTTGGTCAATCTGGGCTAGGTACTTCTATGTTGATGGGCCTTTTATGGGCTTTCATAGAGACCGCGAAAAATAATTGGGTCAAAATAAATCAACATTGTGGGAATTGAACACAGGACCTCCTGTCTAGATCTTCGATGTAACTAATTAAGCGAATGAG
>NW_021301898.1:0-1758 GCF_002162155.2 Triticum dicoccoides
AATTTAGTTTATGAAGAACATCTAGATGCTTCCTTCCGCTCGCTGATGAAAACGTTCTTTCGTTTTAGGTGTGGTGAACACACGGTACTCCAGGCTCAAGGAAATCCCCAAAATCTTTCAGATGAAGGGTGTAACGATGTCATGGCACTTGTCATCTAGGAACCTACATGATCATCGTTACTATCATCTAATCAGCACTCTGTCTAGCATGTTGTAAATAACAGTTGTAACATGCGAAAGGCAGGTAGGCAGTTAGTTGTCATTCAGTCCAACCTAGGTCTCACCAGGCTAGCAAAATCTTCTTCCTACCCTTATTCCTCAGGGTTGAAACTATTTCCAGTCACCCGGGATCTTCTTATCATGCATAGTCATTTTCACATGTACAGTCTTTGTTGGACTGGAATTAGAAAATTTTGGTTTTATTTACAAAAAACTCAAAACGGAAGAAAAATAAACATATTGATAATGAATAATGTTAGAGATTGGAAAACAATACTTGAGAAATAAATAATGAAAAACAAATTGGAGGTAATATTCGCCTCGTCCACAAGAAGAAGTTTCCTTTCACGCTCTCCTCTTCCGTTGTCTTCCAATTACATCGACTTTTGCAATAGCATCATTTAGCATCGTCTTTGAACCAACAAACACTACAGAGTAGTAACACGACATTGTCTTTTGAAATAGCATCATTTAGTGTTAGACACTTTAAGCATGTTATTAGAATATCTAGATTTTATTGGTTCAAAGAAAAATAAACTGGACATGCGGCCTCGTTTCTATTTTGAGCAAGAAGAAAGGTGACTTTTGATCAATACATTGCATAATTCACTAAACACAAGACTAACTATGCTCACAGATGTGCATGCCATGGTAATTGCTATTACAAGCATCGAAACGCAAATTTGGGTCGACCCATCTATTCCGATGAGTCAGTGGTGTCCGGCTGCCCTGGCTCACTCAAAAAACAGAAGTGGCGGCCAGCGGGCGTCTCTAGCATATGAAGTGTATACCAATGCCATGGTTTTCATTGTATAGGACCTCCATGCATGATCCAAAAAGAATTGTTACCAACTGAATGACGCTTCGTCTACCTTGTTGTTGTAGATAATTATAGTTCTAAAATTGGGTATCTTTTGCTTACCCAAGCATGCTTTCATTCTTCTGCACAACCAACCCGGGATAACCGTCTTCAGTAGGATGCTCTATGGTTCCATGCACCTTTTGTCATATGACTGGGCTAGAAGTAACTTAGAGGATGGCACTAATGTGGTCACCACGTCAGATGGTAGGTTTGTAGTTTCATTCCTTCTTCCTCTATTTCGTTCTTTTCCTTAGTAATGCTCCCATCACTGACAAATCATTTGTTGATCTATTTCTTGTCCTGACCACTCACTTCAGGGGCTCGTCTAGCAAAGATAAACATAAACACTATTGTTGATGCTTCAGCTGATACCATAGTTTGTACCCTGAAAACGAAGGCAACCTGCAGAGCTTCATGGCGCTTACCCCTTGTGCTATTTTCGATGTGATGGTACCCCCTTACAACAGTGCCATTGGCTCGGACTGTGCGTACTAAAGTAAGTCCCCATTCTCAAATACATCTGGAGAGTGTTTTTTCCTGTCTTGAATTCAGTTTATGAAGAACATCTGGATGCTTCCTTCTGCTTGCCGATGGAAACGTTCTTTGGTTTCAGGTGTGGTGGATGCACGGTACTCCAGGCTGAAGGAGATCCCCCATAACTTTTAGAGATAGGGTGT
>NW_021301899.1:0-1089 GCF_002162155.2 Triticum dicoccoides
CCTCTGGTTGGTACACTTGTTGGCATAGTGACCCTTCTGTTGGCACTTGTTGCACGTGACCTCTGAAAGCGGACGGTGATACGAAGCACTCGATCTTGGAGCTTGAGACGAAGCCTTGTTCTGAAAGCCTGGGTTGGGTGGGTGGGAGAAACCACTGCCACCTTTACTCTTCTGCTGATACGGCTGACGGAACGGAGGAGGAGGAAGCCAATACTTCTGCTGCTTGACCACTTGAGTAGAGGAAGACGGAGTAATATCTCTGGCACGCTTCCTGGAAGCATCACACCTCATCTGAGCAGCCTCTTGCTTCAGTGCCATGTTGTAGAACTCATCGTATCTCAACGGCTCAAAGAGGACAAGAGCGAGCTGAATTTCCTCACGAAGACCACCCCTGAACTGATAGATCATGCTCTTCTCGTCAGGAACATCCTGCTTGGCAAAACGGGCGAGCTTCTGGAACAACTTGTATTAGTCATAGACAGACAAAGAGCCTTGCTTCAGATTGCGGAATTCCTGACGCTTACTCTCAACCACACTTTGAGGGATGTGATGAGCGCGGAAATCTTGACGGAAATCGTCCCAAGTGATCAGACGTCCACCTCTGGAATCCTTGTACTGCTAGAACCACTCTGCAACCTGATCTTTGAGCTGGAAAGAAGCGAACTTGACGAAATCTTCAGGCCTGACGTTGCTGCATTCAAAATGCTTGCCCAGATCCACTAGCCAATCGTCAGCATCGGTAGCCTCAACACAACTGCTGAACGTCTTTGGGCCATTAGCAAGGAACTGGTTCAGAGTAGCAAAGTGGTGCTGATTATGGCCTTGATTCCCTTGACTGCCTTGATTGCGCTCTTGAAGGATTTGCATGATCAACTGTGTGTTTGCATTAGTAGCGGCCATCACAGCTTGCCATGCTTCCGGAGGAGGGGGAGGCGGAGGCGGATCAGGATTCGGAGTCGTGCGCGTTGGAGGAGCCATCCTGAAGAGGTTGACCACCATTAGCACATAGATAGACAACAATATAGAAGCTGAATCCAACGGAATGAAAATTGCAACATATAGTCTTCACATCCGAACAAAATGAACGAA
>NW_021301900.1:0-2214 GCF_002162155.2 Triticum dicoccoides
TCTAGTGGCACTAAGCTATCAATGTGGCAGTTGCAAAAGGATGACATTTCACACATTTGCATTTAAAATTAACCTGGAAGAGATGACTCGAGTGCAATTACAATATGCAGATGTCATAGCAAGCATCAATTATAGTATTTAGCACAAGTCAATTGATCTAGAACAATACTAATTCGAGCCAATTAAGAGCAGCAGTAGCCACACCCTAGCCTTGGAACACCAATGGCTCGATGGCCATGAATCAGGACAAAGTACAGCTGCGGCACGAAGGCCACATGCTTCAGAGCAGAGAGGAGGAAGCCAGAGGAGGGTGATGAACTCACCTGAAGATTTTGTAGACGATGCCATGGACAGCCGCCACCAGGGTTGCGGGGCAGTCATCCACCGCCATCACGCGGTGGATGAAGCCACCGCCGCACCAGGGTTGCACCATAGCACACGTGTGTCCCGTGGCCACCGGGCGCAAGAACACCATCAGGCGGAGCTGCGCGTGGGAGTGTGGTATGCGTCAAAGGGGACGAACCAGACAAACCCGGAGTTGGAGGCGACACCATCCCAGAAACCGTAGCCACGGGGGAGGGTTCGCGAGCGTGAAGAAGACCATGAGGACAACCACCAGGTGGCACCGACAAGAGTCGCATATGCCCATGCACACGAGGGCACGATGCCAGGACCAGCCAGCTCATACATCAACCTGCTCATAAAATCAGAGCTAAATTAGCACTCAAGGAGTAAATTCGCTAAGTTGGTGACAAGTAACACAAAGTGTTCTTTTTACTGTGAAGATGACATATGGCTCACAGATGTCAAAAAATAGAACTGGAGGTGTTTGTAAAGCAGTTGAACAAGAGATCTTCACATCACCCTCAACATAGAAAGTGTGACAAGGAAAGCTTGCTCAGCAATGGCAGCACTAGAGGCCAGTCTTCACAAGTCAGAACTCAAAAAATGAGCTTCAGGGCCCAGTTTTGGCAGGATGTAACCATGTCCAACCGATATGCAGTACTACTCAAAATTTCGCTCCCTTGATATTTGCAAGCTAAAGGTACATGTGGTCCTTCAAACTTTTAGATTGGATCAAGAAAGATTTGGGCTTTGTGCTCCTCCTTTGTTATCAAGATAACACAAGAATATATGTTTCTAAATTCCTACTGTCAGAACACTTTCAGTTCAGATAACACAAGAAACCAGAATCAAACAATTGCACCAGTGTATTATTTTCTTTCATTCAAGAATCATGTGGACAAAACATGCGGCTGCACAAAAACCACGCTCTTAGGGAGAGGGAAAATTTCCACTCGATAGCGATTAGGCGACGACGTGTATGCAGCCTCAAACTATTAGCTTTGCCCATAGATAACAAGCTCAAATTATAGGACAAGAAAGAAAGTAGCTATGCGAAATTGAGAAGGGGCAAAAGAGGGAAAAGAACATATGATTCAGAGTAAAATCACTGAACTCAACAAGAGAAAGATGCAACCATGCAGCAAGAATGGCAGGAGCTCTCATGAGGAGTAATACTGACTAAACATACACCAAAAGGCACTGCTCCATTTCAGAAACAAAATAAGGATGCTGCTGCAATGGTTAAGTAAACTAAATTACATTGGTTCACTAAGAAGAAAAATTAAGAATTATATTGGTTCCAGGAAAAATAAGAAAAACAATGGTGTATTCCATAGTCGTTTGTTCTAGAAGGACCCAATAATTGCTATGCACTGAAAACCCACCAAATAGGTGAAACTTAAAAGGCATTCCAGTTGATTACTTCCAGGTTATTCATTTTCCTTCATTTGAACAACCTAGTAAGGTATATCTAATGAGCACAACACAAAACAAAGGTGACAACCAAAAAAGTTTCCAGTTTTCCTATAAATTGGAAATGAGATTATCTTGCACTGACGCAAAATATAACCGGAAGTTTATTGTTCTTCACCTCTAGCTACTGATGTAACAACAACGGCAAAAACTAGAGGCCAGTCTTAACAAGTTAGAACTCAAGAACTGAGGTTCAGGGCCCAGTTTTGGCAGGATTTAACAAAGTCTGATTTGTATGCGCTACTCTGCAATATTTTGCTCCAGCAATATCTGCAGGCTAAAGGTACATGTGGTCCCTCAAACTTTCAGACTGGATCAGAAAAGATTTGGGCTTTGTGCTCCTCCTTTGTTATCAAGATAACAGGAATATATGTTTCTGAATTCCTACTGTCATAA
>NW_021301901.1:0-2786 GCF_002162155.2 Triticum dicoccoides
ACACAGCCAGAGGCATTCATATAGAGTCATATCTTGTTCTAGCTTTGAGTTGTAAATCCATAAAAGTGTGATGATCTTAATTATTAGAGCATTGTCCTAGTGAGGAAAGGATGATGAAGACTATGATTCCCCCCCCCCCAAGTCGGGATGAGACTTCGGACTTTACAAAAAGAAAAAAAAAGAAAAAAGAGAAAGGCCAAAAAGAAAAAAAGGCGAAAGAAAAGAAAAAAAGAAAGAAGAAAGAAAAAAATAAAATGAGAGAAAAAGAGAGAAGGGACAATGCTAATATCTCCTTTTCCACACTTGTGCTTCAAAATAGCACCATGATCTTCATGTTAGAGAGTCTCATATGTTGTCACTTTCATATACTAGTGGGAATTTTTCATTATAGAACTTGGCTTGTATATTCCAATGATGGGCTTCCTCAAAAGTGTCCCAATGATGAGCAAGCAAGTTGGATGCACCCCACTTAGTTTCTTTTGTTGAGGTTTCATATATTTATAGCTCTAGTGCATCCATTGCATGGCAATCCCTACTCACTCACATTGATATCTATTAATGGGCATCTCCATAGCCCGTTGATACACCTAGTTGATGTGAGACTATCTTCTCCTTTTTTGTCTTCTCCACAACCACCATTCTATTCCACATATAGTGCTATGTCCATGGCTCACGCTCATGTATTGCGTGAAAGTTGAAAAGGTTTGAGATTATTGAAGTATGAAACAATTGCTTGACTTGTCATCGGGGTTGTGCATGATTAAATACTTTGTGTGATGAAGATAGATCAACAGCCAGACTATATGATTTTGTAGGGATAACTTTCTTTAGCCATGTTATTTTGAGAAGACATGATTACTTTTATTAGTATGCTTGAGGTATTACTATTTCTTATGTCAATATAAACTTTTATTTTGTACTCATTTGGAACTGAACATTCATGCCACAATAACGAAAATTACATTATGAAATATGCTAGGTAGCATTCCACATCAAAATTTTCTTTTTTATCATTTACCTACTCGAGGACGAGCAGGAATTAAGCTTGGGGATGCTTGATACGTCTCCAACGTATCTATAATTTTTTATTGTTCCATGCTATTATATTGCCCCTTTTGGATGTTTATGGGCTTTATTTTACACATATATATCATTTTTGGGACTAACCTACTAACCGGAGGCCCAACCCATATTGCTGTTTTTTTGCCTATTTCAGTATTTCAAAGAAAAGGAATATCAAACGGAATGAAACCTTTGGGAGCGTGATTTTTGGAACGAACATGATCCGGAGAGCTTGGAGTGCAAGTCAAGAAGCTCCCGAGGGCCCCACGAGATAGGGGGCCACCCCCCTGTAGGGCGCGCCCCCCCTGTCTCGTGGGCCCCTCGGGCGGCCACTGACGTACTTCTTCTTCCTATATATACCTACGTACCCCGAAAACATCCAGGAGCACCACGAAACACAATTTCCACCGCCGTAACCTTCTGTATCCGCGAGATCCCACCTTGGAGCCTTCGCCGGCAGTCTGCCGGAGGGGGAATCAACCACGGAGGGCTTCTACATCAACATCCTTGCCCCTCCGATGAGTTGTGAGTAGTTTACCACAGACCTACGGGTCCATAGTTATTAGCTAGATGGCTTCTTCTCTCTTTTTGGATCTCAATACAATGTTCTCCCCCTCTCTTGTGGAGATCTATTCGATGTAAACTCTTTTTGCGGTGTGTTTGTCGAGATCCGATAAATTGTGGGTTTATGATCAAGTTTATCTATGAATAATATTTGAATCTTCTCTGAATTCTTTTATGTATGATTGAGTTATCTTTGCAAGTCTCTTCGAATTATCAGTTTGGTTTGGCCTACTAGATTGATCTTTGTTGCCATGGGAGAAGTGCTTAGCTTTGGATTCAATCTTGCGGGTGCTTACCCAGTGACAGAAAGGGTTGCAAGACATGTATTGTATTGTTGCCATCGAGGATAAAAAGATGGGGTTTATATCATATTGCATGTGTTTATCCCTCTACATCATGTCATCTTGCTTAATGCGTTACTCTGTTCTTATGAACTTAATACTCTAGATGCAGGCATGAGTCGGTCAATGTGTGGAGTAATAGTAGTAGATGCAGGCAGGAGTCGGTCTACTTGTTATGGACGTGATGCCTATATACATGATCATGCCTAGATAATCTCATAACTATGCGCTTTTATATCAATTGCTCGACAGTAATTTGTTCACCCATGATGTCTACTACACAACCTTCTTCTTGTAGACGTTGGTGGGCCTGCAAGTGCACAGGTTTGTAGGACAGTAGCAAATTTCCCTCAAGTGGATGACCTAAGGTTTATCAATCCGTAGGAGGCGTAGGATGAACATGGTCTCTCTCCAGCAACCCTGCAACCAAATAACAAAGAGTCTCTTGTGCCCCAACACACCCAATACAATGGTAAATTGTATAGGTGCACTAGTTCGGTGAAGAGATGGTGATACAAGTGCACAATAGATAGTAGATAAAGGTTTTTGTAATCTGAAAATATAAAAACAGCAAGGTAACTAATGATAAAAGTGAGCACAAACGGTATTGCAATGATAGGAAACAAGGCCTAGGGTTCATACTTTCACTAGTGCAAGTTTTCTCAACAATAATAACATAGATAGATCATATAACAATCCCTCAACATGCAACAAAGAATCACTCCAAAGCCACTAATAGCGGAGTACAAACGTAGAGATTATGGTAGGGTACGAAACCACCTCAAAGTTATTCTTTCAGATCGATCTATAAAAGAGTTC
>NW_021301902.1:0-2786 GCF_002162155.2 Triticum dicoccoides
ACACAGCCAGAGGCATTCATATAGAGTCATATCTTGTTCTAGCTTTGAGTTGTAAATCCATAAAAGTGTGATGATCTTAATTATTAGAGCATTGTCCTAGTGAGGAAAGGATGATGAAGACTATGATTCCCCCCCCCCCAAGTCGGGATGAGACTTCGGACTTTACAAAAAGAAAAAAAAAGAAAAAAGAGAAAGGCCAAAAAGAAAAAAAGGCGAAAGAAAAGAAAAAAAGAAAGAAGAAAGAAAAAAATAAAATGAGAGAAAAAGAGAGAAGGGACAATGCTAATATCTCCTTTTCCACACTTGTGCTTCAAAATAGCACCATGATCTTCATGTTAGAGAGTCTCATATGTTGTCACTTTCATATACTAGTGGGAATTTTTCATTATAGAACTTGGCTTGTATATTCCAATGATGGGCTTCCTCAAAAGTGTCCCAATGATGAGCAAGCAAGTTGGATGCACCCCACTTAGTTTCTTTTGTTGAGGTTTCATATATTTATAGCTCTAGTGCATCCATTGCATGGCAATCCCTACTCACTCACATTGATATCTATTAATGGGCATCTCCATAGCCCGTTGATACACCTAGTTGATGTGAGACTATCTTCTCCTTTTTTGTCTTCTCCACAACCACCATTCTATTCCACATATAGTGCTATGTCCATGGCTCACGCTCATGTATTGCGTGAAAGTTGAAAAGGTTTGAGATTATTGAAGTATGAAACAATTGCTTGACTTGTCATCGGGGTTGTGCATGATTAAATACTTTGTGTGATGAAGATAGATCAACAGCCAGACTATATGATTTTGTAGGGATAACTTTCTTTAGCCATGTTATTTTGAGAAGACATGATTACTTTGATTAGTATGCTTGAGGTATTACTATTTCTTATGTCAATATAAACTTTTATTTTGTACTCATTTGGAACTGAACATTCATGCCACAATAACGAAAATTACATTATGAAATATGCTAGGTAGCATTCCACATCAAAATTTTCTTTTTTATCATTTACCTACTCGAGGACGAGCAGGAATTAAGCTTGGGGATGCTTGATACGTCTCCAACGTATCTATAATTTTTTATTGTTCCATGCTATTATATTGCCCCTTTTGGATGTTTATGGGCTTTATTTTACACATATATATCATTTTTGGGACTAACCTACTAACCGGAGGCCCAACCCATATTGCTGTTTTTTTGCCTATTTCAGTATTTCAAAGAAAAGGACTATCAAACGGAATGAAACCTTTGGGAGCGTGATTTTTGGAACGAACATGATCCGGAGAGCTTGGAGTGCAAGTCAAGAAGCTCCCGAGGGCCCCACGAGATAGGGGGCCACCCCCCTGTAGGGCGCGCCCCCCCTGTCTCGTGGGCCCCTCGGGCGGCCACTGACGTACTTCTTCTTCCTATATATACCTACGTACCCCGAAAACATCCAGGAGCACCACGAAACACAATTTCCACCACCGTAACCTTCTGTATCCGCGAGATCCCACCTTGGAGCCTTCGCCGGCAGTCTGCCGGAGGGGGAATCAACCACGGAGGGCTTCTACATCAACATCCTTGCCCCTCCGATGAGTTGTGAGTAGTTTACCACAGACCTACGGGTCCATAGTTATTAGCTAGATGGCTTCTTCTCTCTTTTTGGATCTCAATACAATGTTCTCCCCCTCTCTTGTGGAGATCTATTCGATGTAAACTCTTTTTGCGGTGTGTTTGTCGAGATCCGATAAATTGTGGGTTTATGATCAAGTTTATCTATGAATAATATTTGAATCTTCTCTGAATTCTTTTATGTATGATTGAGTTATCTTTGCAAGTCTCTTCGAATTATCAGTTTGGTTTGGCCTACTAGATTGATCTTTGTTGCCATGGGAGAAGTGCTTAGCTTTGGATTCAATCTTGCGGGTGCTTACCCAGTGACAGAAAGGGTTGCAAGACATGTATTGTATTGTTGCCATCGAGGATAAAAAGATGGGGTTTATATCATATTGCATGTGTTTATCCCTCTACATCATGTCATCTTGCTTAATGCGTTACTCTGTTCTTATGAACTTAATACTCTAGATGCAGGCATGAGTCGGTCAATGTGTGGAGTAATAGTAGTAGATGCAGGCAGGAGTCGGTCTACTTGTTATGGACGTGATGCCTATATACATGATCATGCCTAGATAATCTCATAACTATGCGCTTTTATATCAATTGCTCGACAGTAATTTGTTCACCCATGATGTCTACTACACAACCTTCTTCTTGTAGACGTTGGTGGGCCTGCAAGTGCACAGGTTTGTAGGACAGTAGCAAATTTCCCTCAAGTGGATGACCTAAGGTTTATCAATCCGTAGGAGGCGTAGGATGAACATGGTCTCTCTCCAGCAACCCTGCAACCAAATAACAAAGAGTCTCTTGTGCCCCAACACACCCAATACAATGGTAAATTGTATAGGTGCACTAGTTCGGTGAAGAGATGGTGATACAAGTGCACAATAGATAGTAGATAAAGGTTTTTGTAATCTGAAAATATAAAAACAGCAAGGTAACTAATGATAAAAGTGAGCACAAACGGTATTGCAATGATAGGAAACAAGGCCTAGGGTTCATACTTTCACTAGTGCAAGTTTTCTCAACAATAATAACATAGATAGATCATATAACAATCCCTCAACATGCAACAAAGAATCACTCCAAAGCCACTAATAGCGGAGTACAAACGTAGAGATTATGGTAGGGTACGAAACCACCTCAAAGTTATTCTTTCAGATCGATCTATAAAAGAGTTC
>NW_021301903.1:0-1229 GCF_002162155.2 Triticum dicoccoides
GATCCCATTTGGCCGGACACACTTTCCTGGGTCATGCCCGGCCTCGGAAGATCAACACATCGCAGCCCCACCTAGGCAAAACAGAGAGGCCAGCACGCCGGTCTAAACCTAAGCGCACAGGGGTCTGGGCCCATCGCCCATAGCACACCTGCACGTTGCGAGGGCGGCCGAAAGCAGACCTAGCCTAGTGGCGTTCCAGTCCAATTCGGCGCGCGCCGCTCCGTCGCTGACGTCTGAAGTGCTTCGGCTGATACCACGACGTCGGGATACCCATAACTACTCCCACGTAGATGGTTAGTGCGTATAGGCTCGTAGCCGACTCAGATCAAATACCAAGATCTCGTTAAGCGTGTTAAGTATCCGCGAACGCCGAACAGGGCCAGGCCCACCTCTCTCCTAGGCGGTCTCAACCTGCCCTGTCGCTCCGCCACAAAGTAACAGTCGGGGGCCGTCGGGAACTCAGGCCCACCTCTACCTGGATGGAGCCACCTGCCCCTTCAGCCCCCATCTCCAAACAGTATCACCAGTAATGTAACAGTGTAAAGTATATAGTATATGTCCGTGATCACCTCCCAAGTGATCACGGCCCGATAGTATAGCAAGGCAGACTGACATGAATGTAGGGCCAATGATGATAAACTAGCATCCTATACTAAGCATATAGGATTGCAGGTAAGGTATCAACAGATGTAGCGACAATGTCAGGCTATGCATCAGAATAGGATTAACGAAAACAGTAACATGCTACACTACTCTAATGCGAGCAGTATAGAGTAGAATAGGCGATATCTGGTGATCAAGGGGGGGGCTTGCCTGGTTGCTCTGGCAAGAGAGAGGGGTCGTCAACTCCGTAGTCGAACTGGCCAGCAGCAGCGTCGGTCTCGTAGTCTACCGGAGAGAAGAGGGGGAAGAAACAATGAATACAAGTAAATAGATGCATATCGATGCATGACATGTCAAGAAGTGATGCTAGGCGTGCCCTAACGTGGTATGAGGGGGTACTGGTTAGGGGGGAAAAACATCCGGGGAAGTTTTCCCGGTTCCGGACGTCTGTCAGACAGATGAACCGGAGAGGAAAGTTTGCAGGTTCGATAGGTTAGAGGCGTGTGGTGGACGAACGGACTGCGTATCCGGATTCGTCACGTCGTTCTGAGCAACTTTCATGTTGAAAATATTTTAATCCGGATTACGGATTAAAAGATATGATTTTTAAAGGATTTTATTAATTT
>NW_021301904.1:0-585 GCF_002162155.2 Triticum dicoccoides
AGGGAGAGGGAAGGCGAGGAGAGGGCGAGGGAGGGAGAGGGCGAGGGCGAGGGCGAGCAGTGGGTCAGGGTAGCGGCGGCTGCGGCGGTGGATCGAGAGGGAGAGGGAACTGGCGAGGGGGAGAGGGAAGGGGGGATCGGGCGAAGGGGGAGAAGGAAGGGGGGATCGGGCACAATACTAATGGCGCACCTCACCGTGGTGCACCATTAGTATTTTTTTATTTCAACTCGAGCCAACAGGTTATGTACCACCAGAACTCATGCACATCAAGTCCCCTCTACTAGCTTGACTGGTCAGCAGCCAGTTCTCACACCAGGAGGTCCTGGGTTCGACTCCCAGGCTCCACAATTTTTTTTTAGCATTTAAAAAGCTGTTTGATACTTATTTGTGTTTAAATATGTTCAAACTTGTTTAAATAATAACAGTAATATTTTTTTATAAGATAGTAGCATTTAAAAAGCTGTTTGATACTTATTTTTTTATAAGACGGTGCGCGGGGTGCGGGGGGTCGGCGATGGCGGTTGAGTAGGGGAATCGAGGGTGCGGGGGGTCGGAGGCGGCGGCCGGTGGACTGGGGGGTGCTCG
>NW_021301905.1:0-970 GCF_002162155.2 Triticum dicoccoides
TTGGGGTAGGCTAGAGGTGAAACCCATAAGATCTCGCAACCAACTCATGGCTCTGGCACATGGATAGCAAGCTTCCACGCACCCCTGTCCATAGCTAGCTCTTTGGTGATACTCCAATCCTTCAGGTCTCTCTTAACGGACTCCTCCCATGTCAAATTCGGTCTACCCCGCCCTCTCTTGACATTCTCCGCACGCTTTAGCCGTCCGCTATGCACTGGAGCTTCTGGAGGCCTGCGCTGAATATGCCCAAACCATCTCAGACGATGTTGGACAAGCTTCTCCTCAATTGGTGCTACCCCAACTCTATCTCGTATATCATCATTCCGGACTCAATCCTTCCTCGTGTGGCCACACATCCATCTCAACATACGCATCTCCGCCACACCTAACTGTTGAACATGTCGCCTTTTAGTCGGCCAACACTCCGCGCCATACAACATTGCGGGTCGAACCGCCGTCCTGTAGAACTTGCCTTTTAGCTTTTGTGGCACTCTCTTGTCATAGAGAATGCCAGAAGCTTGGCGCCACTTCATCCATCCGGCTTTGATTCGATGGTTCACATCTTCATCAATACCCCCATCCTCCTGCAACATTGACCCCAAATACCGAAAGGTGTCCTTCCGAGGTACCACCTGGCCATCAAGGCTAACCTCCTCCTCACACCTAGTAGTACTGAAACCGCACATCATGTACTCGGTTTTAGTTCTACTAAGCCTAAACCCTTTCGATTCCAAGGTTTGTCTCCATAACTCTAACTTCCTATTTACCCCCGTCCGACTATCGTCAACTAGCACCACATCATCCGCAAAGAGCATACACCATGGGATATCTCCTTGTATATCCCTTGTGACCTCATCCATCACCAATGCAAAAAGATAAGGGCTCAAAGCTGACCCCTGATGCAGTCCTATCTTAATCGGGAAGTCATCGGTGTCGACATCACTTGTTCGAACACTTGTCACAACATTAT
>NW_021301906.1:0-1641 GCF_002162155.2 Triticum dicoccoides
TACTGTTCATCTCTTCCTTCAATAAGGAAAAAAAGTGGTTAAGCAACTGCATAGATCATTTCACCATGTCAAGTTCTTAATCTTGTCCATGTACCAATGTCTTTTGCTTGATTGTTGAAGTATAAGCATGTGGGAAACATGCAATGAAGGTTACTATATGCATATCTGGGAATTACTGTTGCTTCAGATTATAAATAGCTTATCTTTGTTGTTCCAGTCTCCACTAATTTCACTCCTCTTTTTGTTAGATTCTCGAAGATACACGCCTTTGAGAAACCAAATGATGAGAGCGCTTTAAGATTGATGAATGCTTGTGCTAGTTCTATCCTCGAGGAATTTCCTGACATAGTGTTTTCTTATGGTGTTAGAGCATCTCTAGCAGACCCCTTAAAAGAGCCAAAACTGTAAAATAACTGCTTTTTACAGGATTGAGCGGAAAAACCGACCCGGCCAAACCACTCAAAATCGGCCGACCCGCATATTTTTTTGAGGGAAACCTTAAAATAAGCCTCCAATCCTGCAGTTGTTCAGGATTCAGGGCAAATTTTTCTGTTCACCTTAAAAAAAGACAGTTGGCGGGAGGGAAGTTTCAGGTCCAACCGCCAGAATAGTTTTCATTTTGATCAAGATCTATCATGTCAGTCTCGATTCCGGCCAAATTTCCAGCGGACAGGCCTGATCTGGAGCGATTCTAGTTGATTTCGGTGGGCCGGCGCTAGCTCCGTGCGTGCTCCTTGGGAGGGACGGTGACATGCCGCTGCTGCTGCGGCTGTTCATAGACGGGAGGTACGTTGGCGTCGCCGACGAGGTGGTTGCGCTGCACGAGTAGTCGCGGCTCTGGTCGGTGCTCCGCCGAGGAGCCAGGCGCGTGCGAGGCGGCCTGCGAGGTGTGCGGCGACGCCTGGTTCGTCGTGTGCGGAGGTGGACTGCACGGTGTGTGGCGACAAGGATTCAGGGAGATGCGGGTGAAAGGAAGAAGGAGAAGACCACGGGGAATATTTGGTTTTACGGTATTTTTTTTGGGATCTGTTCCAATGTAGCCTGCACGGTACCACAAAACAGGTTTAAGGTTTCCCTTATAATGCTTTTATGGTACCGCGATATAAGGGATCTACTAGAGATGCTCTTAGTGATGAGTACAGGTATAACCCGTATAACATCTTCTCATGAAAGTTAGATTGTAAAATGGATGCAAATTTTATATTAAAAATTTGTATGCAAATACTTTTATGAATGGAGATACTTTTGAATTGCACGGGCTTTGTTCTCAGATAATAATGTTAGGTTCTCATATTTCTGTTTGCTTTGCAGTTTTGTTTTCAGAGAGGGAACAGAATTCTGTCAAAGACTTCTCTACCAATAATTGCAGCAAAATTCTCTCTTTGTGTGTTTCTTACATCACACCTGTGTATGTGATGAAGTTGAAAGATTTCTTTCCAAATAAAGAGTTGAGAGAGGCTCCATATTTTGATGGGCGAGTTGTATGCTATCCAAATATGAAGACCATTCGTGATTATTTGGCATGGAGGCAACTGGACTGTAAGCTTCTTTAACTACAGTCGACAGTTTCCTAGTATAAGTGATAAGATTCTTGTATTTTGCAATTGTGCATGTTGATCTCCTCTACAATAACATCTTGTC
>NW_021301907.1:0-938 GCF_002162155.2 Triticum dicoccoides
AATGGGAGTTCGACATAAAAAATATATTTGCTTCCCATAATTTCGATGAACATAAAAAGGTTAAGGTTGCGGTTGGTTCTTTCACTGGTTATGCTTTGGTTTGGTGGAGTGAATATTGTCGGTTACACCCTGATTATATACCTACTACTTGGGATGATTTGAAACTTGCCATGCGACATACTTTCGTCCCTGCTTATTATACTCGTGACATGATTAAGAAGTTGCAACACTTAAAACAAGGTAGTGAAACTGTAACAAAATATTATGATGATTTACAAAATACCTTGTTGCATTCCTCTTTAGAAGAAAGTGAAGATGATTTTATGGATAGATTTTGGGGAGGATTAAACCGTGATATTCAAGAGATACTAATTCATGAAGAGTGTTATCCTATGGACCATTTGTTTCATCTTGCTTGCAAAGCTGAACAGGAAATAAAATGACGTGTTGGCCACGAGGAGAACAAGCGCACGGTGCACATTCCAAGAGTTGATATGATTGTTCCTTCAACTACTAGGCATACTATGACAACCACATCCGTTGTTGTCAGGATTACATCACCTCCACCATGTGACACATCGCCCCCGAGAGTGGCTACATCATCTGAGTTGATCATAAGAGGTAATGACAAAGGTACTGATCTTCCATCTCTACATGAGAATGATGAATGCCTTGTCAATTTGAATGCACCATCTGATGAGCTACCCACTACTTTGATCACACCACCTATTTTAGAGGACTACGTTGATAATTTGACTTTGCCATGTGATCAAACAACTGAAATACCAACAATTTTGAGTGCACCCATTGAATTAACTATTGATGCAAAAGAACCAATGTTTAATCATTTTGATATGACCTGTAATCTTGGTGATGATTCTGTGTTGAATGACTTATTGCATGTTTGCTTATTTAAGCATGTTGTAGCATGTAAATTT
>NW_021301908.1:0-2759 GCF_002162155.2 Triticum dicoccoides
GGTGGAGCGGGGGAGGGTTAATGTGGGTCGTCGGCGGCGGTGGATCTAGCGGGGGAGGGTGCGGGTGGGGTCGAGATCGAGATGGAGGGGGATCGAGATCAAGTGTCCTCATGAATTCAAAAAGTGTCCATGAAATTTAAAAATATTCATGATATCAAAAAGTGCCCATGAAATACAATCGAGAAATGAAGACTACGATTTAAATACAATCGATCTTAGCTAGCTATCTGTTCACAATCTTCTTGCCCTTCTTTTTTGCAAATTGAGTTCTTCTGTGGAATGGACGTCCTTTAGGTAGGGTTGTCCTGCTTCTTCTTGTGGTGTGTGCTGCTACTTCATCGTCGTCATCAAGTTCGATCTTTGGGTCGCCATACTTGTCGAAGTCTTGCTCATTGGCTACTCCATCCATTCCGATGATCTTCCTTTTGCCTCTCCTCATGACAACACGACTGGGCTTTGACGGGTCGGTAATTAAGAAGCATTGGTCCACTTGGGAAGCCAGTACCCATGGCTCATTTTTGGCGGTGACGTTTGCGCCCGCGGTCTTGGATTTGGTTTCGGGTATAACCATGGTGGTGAAATACCGGTCTTCTTTTAGGACGCTCTTGGCCCATCTGACACGGAACATCGGGACCTTCTCTCCAGCGTAGCTCAGCTCCCAGATCTCCTTGATCCTTCCGTAGTATCTGTCCTTGTGGTTGCCGATGTAGGATTCCATCGTTACCCCGAAGTTCTGATAACCATCGCTCTTCATGTCCTTGTCCTCGGTGTAGAATGTGTAGCCGTTGATATCGTACGCCTCATAGGTCATCAGGTTGTGCTCGGCGCCCTGTGACAAGGCGAATATGAGTTGTTCTTCTGCGGAAGAATCCTCATGTAAAGGGTACGACAGAAGCTTCTGCTTGAACCAACACGTGAAACATGAGTTGTGCTCCTTTATTATATCTCCGTCCGTCCTCTGTTGGCCTCGGTCATTGTACGTCTTCTCAATAAAGGTTTTGTGCTCTACCACCCAAGGATCGACCACGTCTATGTGTTGTAGCGAGACTAGGTTTGCTCTTTCAAAGTCGGCGAGTCGACCCTCGAAGTCGACATGCATTTCGCGGTGACCCTCACGGTGACCCCATCCAGCGAGCCTGCCTAGGTGCCTGTTGACGGGCAGACCAACGGGGTTCTCGATGCCTAGATAATTCGTGCAGTAGGAGATGCACTCTTCGGTCAGAAAGCCCCTGGCTATACTTCCCTCTGGACGTGACATGTTGCGAACGTATCCTTTGATGACACCATTCATCCTTTCGAACGGCATCATGTTGTGCAGGAACATCGGCCCGAGTTGGATGATATCCTCCACGACATGGACCAGCAGATGCACCATAACATCGAAGAATGCGGGCGAGAAGTACATCTCAAGCTCGCATAGTATCACCAGATCTCTTCCTGTAGCCTTCTGAGTTGCCTCACGCCAATCGACTTCCGAGAGATGACGTCGAAAAAGTTGCATAGGCCAAATAGCGTTTCACGGACGTGCGCGTCCATGATCCCATGGATTGCAACTGGAAGTATCTGCGTCATCAGCACGTGACAGTCGTGAGACTTCATCCCGCTGAACTTCTGCTTCGCTGGGTCTAGGTATCTGCTTATCTTCCCCGCGTAACCGTAAGGAAGTTTTACTCCTAGGAGGCAGGTGAAAAACTGCTCGATCTCCTCCTGACTTAGAGTGAAGCACGCGGGAGGGTAGTCATTTCCGGTCTTCTTGGCCTTTTTGCCTTTGCGACGACTTTCTGTGTCCTGCTTCGCCTCATCATCATCATCATCATCATCATCATCATCATCATTAGCGTGAAGCTCCTGCGCGATGCCCATTGATTTCAAGTCTGCCCTTGCTTTCGGCCCCTCTTTGGTCCTCTCTGGCATGTTGAGCAGGGTACCAAGCACACTCTCGCACACCTTCTTCGTGATATGCATGACATCAAGGCTGTGAGGCACACGGTGGATCTTCCAGTATGGCAAGTCCCAGAAAACAGACCTCGTTTTCCATACCTTCAGCAGCGGCTCTGGCGCCTTTTGCTTCTTTCTAGGCAGTGGGCAGTCTTTCCAATTTTTCAACAGCTCGTTTATTTCCTCGCCGCTCCTCCTACATGGGCGTTTTCGGGGTTCGGTTTCACCATCGAACAGATCCTTGCATTTCCTCCACGGGTCATCGTCGCGAAGCCACCTTCGATGTCCCATGAACACGGTTTTCGAAGACCCGGGATCTCTATCTAGCTGGCGATACGTTGTGTCATCCATGCACCTTACGCATCCAGAAAATCCGTGGACTACCTGCCCCGCGAGATATCCGTAACCGAGATAGTCGTGCACCGTCGTGAGCAGTGCGGCTCTCATAGGGAAATATTCTTTCTCTGTGGCATCCCACGTATTGGCTGGCGTTTTCCACAGCGTGTCTAGCTCCTCCTTCAGCAGCCCCAGATACAGATTGATGCCATTCCCTAGTTGTTTCGGCCCTTCAATTAGCATACTCATGTGAATGTACTTCCTCTTCATGCACAACCAGGGGGGAAGGTTGTACATCCACAGAAACACAGGCCAGTTGCTATGTGTGCTTCTCTGGCTGTCAAACGGATTGACTCCATCGGTGCTCGTGCCCAGCGCGATGTTCCTTGGATCCTTCCCAAATTCTGGGTATTCGAAGTTCAACGCTTGCCACTGGCTCGCATCCTTAGGGTGACTCAGCATCTTCTCTTTTTTATTTATCTCCG
>NW_021301909.1:0-1380 GCF_002162155.2 Triticum dicoccoides
GAGACAGAGTATATCTCAGAGTATCCCCGCTTCGAGGAGTTAAGCGTTTTGGAGTTAAAGGAAAGTTAGCACCCCGTTTCGTTGGACCGTATAAGATTTTGCAACGTATGGGAGAAGTTGCTTATAAGTTGGAATTGCCAGAAGGACTGTCAGGAGTTCATGATGTATTCCATGTTTCTCAGTTGAAGAAATGCCACCCAGAGATAGCAGAGGTACCGTTAAGAGACACAGTGCCACTGGAAGCAATTCAGTTGAAGGATGACTTGACATATGAGGAAAAACCTGTTAAGATTCTCGATTATGCCAGCAGAGTTACCCGCAGCAAAGTTATCAAGTTTTGTAAAGTTCAGTGGAGCCACCACACTGAGGATGAAGCCACCTGGGAAAGAGAGGAAGTTTTGCTCAAGGACCACCCTCACCTATTTTCTAGCCAACCCGAATCTCGAGGGCGAGATTCGTCTTAAGGGGGTAGGTTTGTAACATCCCAAATTTCAATTTGGAATGTTATACATTAGGTCATCATGCATATCATGTTTTTCTCGCATTTTCCGATCCTAGAAAATTTCACGCAACTCAAGGACCCTCGGAGAGAGTTGGAAATTTCATTATTTTCATATTTGGGATTTCTCAAATTTTGAAAATAGGATCATTTGGATTTATTTAATTATCTTCATAAAGTTTTCCTATAAAAATTTTGAGAGAGGGAATAATATGACTTTCCCAAATTTAGGAATAATGAAGATTTAATAAATAAACCCATTTTGGTTTTGCCGGAGTTTTATTTGCGTTTTATTTGCCTTAGGGAAAAATGCGTGTTTTAAAAAAAAATTGCATTTAGGCCCCGAGTAAAGTTCATTTTTTGTTCGACTCATTTTTAGGAGTCGGGGAAAGTTTACTGTATTAATTTTGGAGTTCGTTTAGATTTTTTTTATTTTGTCGCTCTGCGCGCGAGACCGTTTAAAAAAAAAAACTACAGCGCCTTGGGCCAAAGGCCCAAGCTGCTAGCCGCCGGCCGGCCAAGCCAAGGCCACCGCGCGCGCACGCACCAAGGGGGCCAGGGAGCCACTCCTTTTTCCTTGTCCTAGTAGGACTCTTTTCCTACTTCGTTTATTCCGTATCTAATCCTAGATCTATTCCTAATCCTAATCTATTTCTTGCCCCCTACCCCAAGCAAAAACCCTCCCCTCCCCAATATAAATACCCAAGCACCCCCCCCCTCTAAACCATCAAACCAACACCTCTCCTCTCCTCCGCCTCACCACCGCGCCACCCAACGCCGCCGCCGCCTCACCACCGCGCCACCCCACACCCAACGCCGCCGCCGCCTTACGCCGCCGCCGGAGCCCCTCGCTCTTCGAGGTACTAGCCCCGCGCCGCGTC
>NW_021301910.1:0-970 GCF_002162155.2 Triticum dicoccoides
GAACTAACTTTTCTGCAGGCCGACCTTCATCATGGACACCACGTGCATCTTCTACTTCAACTGCACCAGCACCTCCATCCGGTGCCACCTCCAGCCGTGATACAAGAAAACATGCACAACCACCATTATCTTCCAAGAGCGCACCTGCGGGTCCTGCACAGCGTTCTTCTTCTTCCATGGCATCAACAGGGCACACAAGTGATATTATTTGTCGTCGTTGTAAGGGAGGAGGTCATTATGCGAGGGAATGCAAATCTCCACGTGTGATGATTGCTACCGCGGATGGTGGATATGAGTCCGCTAGTGACTATGATGAGGAGACATTGGCTCTTATTACACGTGAAGAACATGGTGGAGATGATTCTGATCATGAGACACAATACATGGCTCCTGAAGACGCTGACAAGTATGAATGTTTAGTTGCTCAACGTGTTTTGAGTGTGCAGGTCACACAAGCTGAGCAAAATCAGAGGCACAATTTGTTCCATACCAAGGGAGTTGTGAAGGAACGTTCTGTACGCGTCATAATAGACGGAGGGACCTGCAACAACTTGGCTAGCATGGAGATGGTGGAGAAGCTTTCTCTCACCACAAGACCACATCCACATCCTTACTACATCCAATGGTTCAACAACAGCGGCAAGGTTAAGGTAACACGTACTGTTCGTGTGCATTTTAGTATCTCTACATATGCTGATTATGTTGATTGTGATGTGGTACCTATGCAAGCATGTTCCTTATTACTTGGTAGACCATGGCAATTTGATAAAAATTCTGTACACCATGGTAGAAACAATCACTATACTCTTGTTCATAAGGATAAAAATATTACTTTGCTTCCTATGACTCCTGATTCCATTTTGAAAGATGATATTAATAGAGCTAATAAAGCACAACAGGAGAAGAATAAGAGTGAAAATCAGATTGTGGCAAAAGAATTTGAGCAACAAATGAAGCCTAATAATAAACC
>NW_021301911.1:0-909 GCF_002162155.2 Triticum dicoccoides
ACTCCTCCATCCATGGACGATGTACATTGACATCTACAATGGAATCACAAGTTATCACTTTCAAAATGCCTTTTTTAAGGCTCTCGGTTTTTTCTAATTCTATTGCAACCATAAGCATTTATATTTTTTGGTATACATGAGCTTGCAATTCCTGTTGGAAATCACGATCTTCAAATTATGAGGTCTTACTGATTTATTATGTTTTAAGTGTCACCAACACCTATTTGGGAAATGCTTACACCACGGTGCAACCAAGAGATGCCAATTATGTGTTGCATCCGCAGTTATGCATCGGCCTCTCCGTCTATAGTTAGTCTCTCTCTCTCTCTCTCTCTCTCTCTCTCTCTCTAGTAGAGATTATTATCGCGAGACAGGGAGAAGCAGACCTTACGAATCACTGACCTCGAGAGTAAAAATCCAGGCGATTCCCTTCATGGCTTGCCGGCTCGCCCTCTCCAGGGTACATGTTTACTTTTTTCTTGCGTGTTTTGTTTCAGGCATGATTTTGATTGTTTTCTCTTCGAATCTTTGGAGTTAAGGACTCTTTAGATGCAATCCAATGGAACACAAGGATTGTTGCCTATTTACTTGACCTGATGCTTAGTAGCTACGCCAGGGCATTGTATTCATGTGGTCACTGAATACTGTTGTTTCTGCTGGCTGTCTTAATTATTGTGTGTATTTCTGCCATAGGTTGCAAGGCTTCTTGCAACACATGGATCAGCAAATTTGATTTACAGCAAGACAGCGACGTCTTATGTTCCTTCTTTTAGGCTACATGCTGAATCTACTACTGAGGTTCCTGCAAAAAAGAATCTACTATTGTAGGTATATATTGTTCAATGGGAATTTCATCGTCTTAGAATATTATAGTGCAGGCAGATAGTTGTTGGGGGTTGCAAGGTTAAC
>NW_021301912.1:0-1121 GCF_002162155.2 Triticum dicoccoides
CCACATACATCGGTATGTATGATTTCCAACAAATCTGTTGCTCTCTCCATAGTACCGGAGAACGGTGTTTTAGTCATCTTGCCCATTAGGCACGGTTCGCAAGTACCAAGTGATTCATAATCAAGTGGTTCCAAAAGTCCATCAGCATGGAGTTTCTTCATGCGCTTTATACCGATATGACCTAAACGACAGTGCCACAAATAAGTTGCACTTTCATTATCAACTCTGCATCTTTTGGCTTCAACATTATGAATATGTGTATTACTACTATCGAGATTCAATAAGAATAGACCACTCTTCAAGGGTGCATGACCATAAAAGATATTACTCATATAAATAGAACAACCATTATTCTCTGATTTAAATGAATAACCGTCTCGCATTAAACAAGATCCAGATATAATGTTCATGCTCAACGCTGGCACCAAATAACAATTACTTAGGTCTAATATTAATCCCGAAGGTAGATGTAGAGGTAGCGTGCCGACTGCGATCACATCGACTTCGGAACCGTTTCCCACGCGCATCGTCACCTCGTCCTTTGCCAGTGCCCGCTTATTCCGTAGTCCCTGTTTCGAGTTGCAAATATTAGCAACAGAACCAATATCAAATACCCAGGTGCTACTGCGAGCTCTAGTAAGGTACACATCAATAACATGTATATCACATATACATTTGTTCACCTTGCCATCCTTCTTATCCGCCAAATACTTGGGGCAGTTCCGCTTCCAGTGACCAGTCTGCTTGCAGTAGAAGCACTCAGTTTCAGGCTTAGGTCCAGACTTGGGTTTCTTCTCTTGAGCAGCAACTTGCTTGCCGTTCTTCTTGAAGTTCCCCTTTTTCTTCCCTTTGCCCTTTTTCTTGAAACTAGTGGTCTTGTTAACCATCAACACTTGATGCTCCTTCTTGATTTCTACCTCCGCAGCTTTCAGCATTGCGAAGAGCTCGGGAATAGTCTTGTTCATCCCTTGCATATTATAGTTCATCACGAAGCTCTTGTAGCTTGGTGGCAGTGATTGGAGAATTCTGTCAATAACGCAATCATCCGGAAGATTAACTCCCAATTGAATCAAGTGATTATTATACCCAGACATTTTGAGTATATGCTCACTGACAGAACT
>NW_021301913.1:0-1044 GCF_002162155.2 Triticum dicoccoides
AAGGGACAGACACAGGAACGAAGAAGGACACATGCCGGCCAGCCTAAGTGTTCCGGAGCAGTAGCAAGCTACCATGGCTCGGTGGAAACACTAGGAGACATTTCCCCGTAAGAGAGGCTACTAAAGATAAACAACTAGATGGTCAGATCCCACACATACCAAGCATTTCAATAACATACACACAATATGCTTGATATGTGCAAATACAACATGGCATCACAACATGACTCTACGACTCAAGTAATTTATCAATAGGCTCCGAGGAGCGAGATATTACAAACATGGGTCTCATGACCCAACAATCAGAGCATACAAATCAAAGCACAAGCGGAAGCTATCATGTCTGAGTACAGACATCTATAAATGAAAAAGGCTGAGAAGCCTGACTATCTACCAGATCCTGCCGAGGCACAAGATCGTAGCTGAGGTAACAAGCTAAACGTCGAAGTCCACATGGAACTACTAGTGAGACTGAAGTCTCTCTGCAAAAACATAAAATAGGCAAACGTGAGTACAAATGTACCCAGCAAGACTTACATCAGAACTATCTACATATGCATCATTATCAACAAAGGGACGGTGGGGTTTAACTGCAGCAAGCCAGCTTTGACTCGGTGGCTAACCTGAACTACGACTGCAAGTAACTCTTTTGAGGTGGCGCACACGAGTCCACATATTCACCATATCAATACACCACTATGGATCCGCTCCCGTCTCCCTACGAGAACGCCATCCATAGCACTCACGCTTATCTTGCGTATTTTAGGGTATCCACTTTCACTTGTCTATGAACTGATATAAGCAACCCAGAAGTCCTTTACCGCGGACACGGCTATTCGAATAGATGATGTTAACCCTGCAGGGGTGTACTTCTTCATACATGTTTCCACCACTTAGCGTCTGCACACGACATGTGCTCGGCAGACTTCAAGCGAAAGCCGACGTGGGTGTAGACCACGACCTACCTAAACACTCAAGTCTCTAGTCCAGGTTTATCGCCTATTCGGGTTCCATCCATGAGGAGATCCGGCCGGAGTTTCGCTC
>NW_021301914.1:0-975 GCF_002162155.2 Triticum dicoccoides
GGAAAGCCTAGCTATACTACGTGGTCCTTCACAAGCTCAGGGTCACCACCTGGGTCTTTAGCCTACTCGTTGATGTCAACGTCTACATAGAACCCATCAGAAGGGGTTGCAGCGTCTTCTGTAAAAAATGTAGATTATAGCAACATGAGTACAAAGGTACTCAGCAAGACTTACATCAGATCCTACATACATGCATAGTATCAAGAAGGGTTGGTGGAGTTATTGCAGCAAGCCAGCTTTGACTCTTGGCTAGGCTATCCTACGATACTCCAACTTGAAATGGTTTTGCGCACACGAGTCCACTACTCACCACTTCAATACACTACCGAGGATCCATCTCCGTCTTCCTACGGAAGAGCCATCCTCGGCACTCACACTTGTCTTGAGGCTTTTAGTAGTTTCCATTTACTTGTCTATGAACTGTATAGGCAACCAAGTAGTCCTTTACCGCGGACACGGCTATTCGAATAGATCATGTTAACCCTGCAGGGGTGTACTTCTTCATACATGTTTCCACCACTTAGCATCTGCACACGACATGTGCTCGGCAGACTTCAAGCGAAAGCCGACGTGGGTGTAGACCACGACCTACCTAAACACTTAAGCCTCTAGTCCAGGTTTATCGCCTATTCAGGTTCCATCCGCATGGAGTCCGGCCGAGGTTTCCCATACGGCCCCGAACGATGTGAACAGGGTTCCCGAGATACCTAACGGGTATTCGGTACACCGTGCCACGTACCTACCGCATCACAGCCCACCCCTACGGTCAGCGCTGTCCACGGCCTCCAGTAGGCTACAAACACCAGAAACTACTTGCAACTCCTGGACAGAGAGCTAGGGTGAATAAGAAGTCGAGCGGGGTCATATTTCAGGGCCCAATGCATGGTAGTAGCTGTATCTTAAATCACGCATACAGATCTCAGTGCTTAAGGTCGGCTTCAATGAAACAACCCACCATGTACTCCTACATGGCCT
>NW_021301915.1:0-517 GCF_002162155.2 Triticum dicoccoides
CAAAGCGACGTCATCAATTTCCAACATGTTCTGACATCATTTGTTGTTTTTCGGTCATTTACCTAATTGTTTAGATAGCTAAATGACCGTGAAATTGAAAATCACTACAAAATGAATCCTGAAAATGTTGAAACTTGGCATGGTATCATAATATCACCCGCATAGCATGCGCGAAAGAGTAGAGAGGGTCACGGCAAAAATTGGACGCACTTCGTGTACAAACTGGACAAACTCTTTCGGAGTATCAGGGTTTCGGACGAGAACTCATCTGTTACACGGCCACTTCAATGTTTTTTAAACTTATTTGAACTCCGGACTTCTTTTGTGTTTAGTATGCAGCATTCAAAGCGACGTCATCAATTTCCAACATGTTCTGACATCATTTGTTGTTTTCGGTCATTTACCTAATTGTTTAGAGAGCTAAATGACCGTGAAATTGAAAATCACTACAAAATGAATCCTGAAAATGCTGAAAGTTAGCATGGTATCATCATATCACCCACATAGCATGCGCGAA
>NW_021301916.1:0-1224 GCF_002162155.2 Triticum dicoccoides
TTTTTCCCTTGTCTTAAACGCTGCAATTTTTGAAGCAATTCACGTTGATAATATGGTGGAACCCAACGCGTACGCATAGCAGTTTTCAAAGCAGCCCAAGTAGTTGGAATAGGATATAATCTACAATGTTCAGACCACCATACACATGCAAAACTAGTGAAAGCACAAACAGCAGCAGCAACTCGTCTCTCCTCAGGATATTGTAAACATGTAAATCGTTGTTCAGTTTCTAACTCCCAAGTAAGATATATATCAGGAACATATCTACCCTCAAATGGTGGAATATTCAATTTCAGTTTAGGAATATGGACATCATCTCGTACCTGAGGTGGTGGTGCAGGCCTACCATTACGAATATATACCTGAGGTCGACCTGCTGGTGGTGGTACAGGTGGCTGCACGTAGTGTTGATTTTGATCAACCTCATCCTCATAGTCTCCCACATAACCATCCTCCTCCGCATCAGCAACAGGAGCCACAGAAGTATCAACAGCAGCACCAACAGTTTGGCCAAACGCAAGAGGAACACGGCTTGCTCGGCGGAGGTCTGCTTCGCGACGTGGAGGTAGTCGTTGTTGTTGTTGTTGTTGTTGGAGAGGTGCGTTAGCTGCAGCGGGTGGTGGTGGTGGAAGACGCGCGAGCAATTCATTAAACTTGTTATCGAGCTTTGTTTCGAACGTCTTCTCAAAGCCAGTGATCTTCTCCATGGCCTCTTCAAAATTGTTCAGCACATCTTGCACCTGTTCAGCCATCATTTGCTGAAACTTATCATGAAGCTCCTTGTTCGATAAATTCTCCCAGTCAATCTCGTCGGCTTGTGATCCTGGCATGGTTAGCAGCAATAGAAACACACAAGAATATGATCCTACAGACTACGAACAAGTGGTGGTGGTGGGTGTCACAAATCCGTCAAGCAAATCTCAAATTCTTACCAGTTCTTACCCAGCAGCAGGCGGTGATCGGCAACCGTTGTAGTCAAACACTCTCAAAGCTTGGATAGAGCGATTACCAGGGAGAGTCAAACGCACGACGTAGATGTATGTGGAGCTGGGAAGGCTTATAATATGGTAGCAAAAAGGGTCAGCAATAATCAATTCAGAGATGCAAAGTTGAATAAACGCTCAACGACGGTACTGTGCTGGTCCTAGGCTAGACTGTGCTAGAGACGCGAGCCTAGAACACCAACAAAATCACGGCGCGGCACGTAAACAAGGGAAAAGCACA
>NW_021301917.1:0-1106 GCF_002162155.2 Triticum dicoccoides
CCGCGGCCCCTCTGGTGGCCGAAATGGCCAAAACCACTCCCGCCGCCGCGTCGGGCTCGCCGGCGGCTAAACGCCGGCAGCCGACTTTGACTTTGACCACGGGTGGGCCCTGGTTGACTCCCCTGAGTCAATGACAGGTGGGGCCCAGCCCTGTTAATTAAACAGGATTAGTTTTAATTAAATTTTAATTAAAATAATCACCCTGACATGCGGGACCCACTGTCAGGTTTGACCCAGACCTGTTTCGTTGACCTGCTGACGTCACACTGACGTCAGGCTGACGCAGTAATTGATTTTCTGAATTTAAATTAAATCAGGAAATTCCAGAATATTATTTAAACTTCAAAAATTCATAACTTTTATTCTGTAACTCCAAATTGGACAAATTATATATGAAAAATGATCAGAAAAATCCAATCTATCCATCTGTACTATTTTCATGCATGATCAAACAAGTTAAATTGATGTTTTAAGCAGAACAAGGAAAAACACTTTAAAAGGCCATATTTGAATTTGAAATTTGAATCCTTGATTCAAATTTGTTCAAACCCTTCTGGTTTTAGTTGCATTAGCCCAATACACTCATTTTGCCATGTCTCATGCATGCATCATATTGTTGCATACTGTTTGGTAATGTTTGTGAATCGGTGCTCTCTGCGGCAGGTTCTGTCCCCGAAGAGTACCGTGATTACCCTAACGAAGAACCGTATCAGTGCATCGAACCATCAGGCAAGCAACCAACCATTTGATCATATCGATACAATCCCATGTTCTCGCTCCTGCTCTCTTTTACTGCATTAAGACAATGCGATTCAAACTGCTGTGTGCTACGGTAGTTGAACCCATTTCCTCTGCATGACCTGTCATTGCCACAGTAACTAGATGAAACCCACTAGCATGTGTAGGAGTTGCTTGAGCCATATGTATGTGTTGTTCCTACCTTGCTATGCCTGCTATGCTTAGAGTCGTGTCAGGTCTGGTTCATCTGGGTGATGGGCTAGAGTGAAATGTTTATGTCGGTAATGAGAGTGGTGTGGTGAACACGATTTGGTAAAGGTATCGATGAGAGGCCATGTAGGAGTACATGGTGGGTTGTTTCATTGAAG
>NW_021301918.1:0-2537 GCF_002162155.2 Triticum dicoccoides
TTGAAATCTAGTGTAAAATTATTTGTAGTAGGTTATTGAGCTAGTTCAACTCTAGTGTAAAATTATTTGAACTAGCCTGTAGAGCTAGTTCAACTCTACTGTAAAATTATTTGAACTAGGTTATAGAGCTAGTTCAACTCTAGTGTAAAATTATTTGTACTAGGTTATAGAGCTAGTTCAACTCTAGTGTAAAATCATTTGAACTAGCTTGTAGAGCTAGTTCAACACTAGTGTAAAATTATTTGTCCTAGGTTATAGAGCTAGCTCAAATCTAGTGTAAAATTATTTGTACTAGGTTATTGAGCTAGTTCAACTCTAGTGTAAAATTATTTGAACTAGCCTGTAGAGATAGTTCAACTCTAGTGTAAAATTATTTGACCTAGCCTGTAGAGCTAGTGCAAAATTATTTGTACTAGGTTATAGAGCTAGTTCAACTCTAGTGTAAAATTATTTGAACTAGCTTGTAGAGCTAGTTCAACACTAGTGTAAAATTATTTGTACTAGGTTATAGAGCTAGTTCAAATCTAGTGTAAAATTATTTGTACTAGGTTATAGAGATAGTTCAACTCTAGTGTAAACTTATTTGACCTAGCCTGTAGAGCTAGTTCAACTCCAGCATAAAATTATTTGTACTAGGTTATAGAGCTAGTTCAACTCTAGTGTAAAATTATTTAAACTAGCTTACCGAGCTAGTTTAGCACTAGTGTAAAACTATTTGAACTAGCCTGTAGAGCTGGTTCAACTCTGGTGTAAAATTATTTGTACTAGGTTATAGTGCTAGTTCAACTCTAGTGTAAAATTATTTGAACTAGGTTATAGAGCTAGTTCAACTCTAGTGTAAAATTATTTGTACTAGGTTATAGAGCTAGTTCAACTGCAGTGTAAAATTATTTGTACTAGGTTTTAGAGCTAGTTGAAATCTAGTGTAAAATTATTTGTAGTAGGTTATTGAGCTAGTTCAACTCTAGTGTAAAATTATTTGAACTAGCCTGTAGAGCTAGTTCAACTCTAGTGTAAAATTATTTGAACTAGGTTATAGAGCTAGTTCAACTCTAGTGTAAATTTATTTGTACTAGGTTATAGAGCTAGTTCAACTCTAGTGTAAAATTATTTGAACTAGCTTGTAGAGCTAGTTCAACACTAGTGTAAAATTATTTGTCCTAGGTTATAGAGCTAGCTCAAATCTAGTGTAAAATTATTTGTACTAGGTTATTGAGCTAGTTCAACTCTAGTGTAAAATTATTTGAACTAGCCTGTAGAGATAGTTCAACTCTAGTGTAAAATTATTTGAACTAGGTTATAGAGCTAGTTCAACTCTAGTGTAAAATTATTTAAACTATGTTATAGAGCTAGTTCAACTCTAGTGTAAAATTATTTGAACTAGTTTGTAGAGCTAGTTCAACTCTAATGTAAAATTATTTGTACTAGGTCATAGAGCTAATTCAACTCCAGTGTAAAATTATTTGTACTAGCCTGTAGAGCTAGTTCAACTCTAGTGTAAAATTATTTGAACTAGCTTGTAGAGCTAGTTCAACTCTAGTGTAAAAGTATTTGTACTAGGTTGTAGAGCTAGTTCAACTCTAGTGTGAAATTATTTTAACTAGCCTATAGAGCTATTTCAACTCTAGTGTAAAATTATTTGAACTAGCTTGTAGAGCTTGTTCAACTCTGGTTAAAAATTATTTGTACTATGTTATGGAGCTAGTTCAACTCTAGTGTAAAATTATTTAAACTAGCTTGTTGAGATAGTTCAACACTGGTGCAAACTATTTGAACTAGCCTGTAGAGCTAGTTCAACTCTGGTGTAAAATTATTTGTACTAGGTTATAGTGCTAGTTCAACTCTAGTGTAAAATTATTTAAACTAGGTTATATAGCTAGTTCAACTCTAGTGTAAAATTATTTGTACCAGTTTATAGAGCTAGTTCAATTGTAGTGTAAAATTATTTGTACTAGGTTATAGAGCTAGTTGAAATCTAGTGTAAAATTATTTGAACTAGCCTATAGAGCTATTTCAACTCTAGTGTAAAATTATTTGAACTAGCTTGTAGAGCTAGTTCAACTCTAGTGTAAAATTATTTGTACTACGTTATGGAGCTAGTTCAACTCTAGTGTAAAATTATTTAAACTAGCTTGTTGACATAGTTCAACACTGGTGCAAAACTATTTGAACTAGCCTATAGAGCTAGTTCAACTCTGGTGTAAAATTATTTGTACTAGGTTACAGTGCTAGTTCAACTCTAGTGTAAAATTATTTGACCTAGCCTGTAGAGCTAGTTCAACTCTAGTGTAAAATTATTTGTACTAGGTTGTAGAGCTAGTTCAACTCTAGTGTAAAATTATTTAACCTAGCCTATAGAGCTAGTTCAACTCTAGTGTAAAATTATTTGTACTAGGTTATACAACTAGTTCAACTCTTGTGGGAAATTATTTGTACTAGTTTATATAGCTAGTTCAAGTCAAGTGTAAATTTTTTTTGTACTAGTTTATATAGCTAGTTCAACTCTAGTGTAAAATTCTTTGTACTAGGTTATAGAG
>NW_021301919.1:0-2863 GCF_002162155.2 Triticum dicoccoides
CCCCCCATGTACAAGGGGGAGGAGATGAAGAAAATATGCCCTAGAGGCAATAATAAAGTTATTATTTATTTCCTTATAATCATGATAAATGTTTATTATTCATGCTAGAATTGTATTAACCGGAAACATAATACATGTGTGAATACATAGACAAACAAAGTGTCACTAGTATGCCTCTACTTAACTAGCTCGTTAATCAAAGATGGTTATATTTCCTAACCATGAACAATGAGTTGTTATTTGATTAACGGGATCACATCATTAAGTGAATGATCTGATTGACATGACCCATTCCATTAGCTTAGCACCTGATCGTTTAGTATGTTGCTATTGCTTCTTCATGACTTATACATGTTCCTATAACTATGAGATTATGCAACTCCCGTTTACCGGAGGTACACTTTGGGTACTACCAAACGTCACAACGTAACTGGGTGATTATAAAGGAGTACTACAAGTGTCTCCAAAGGTACATGTTGGGTTGGCGTATTTCGAGATTAGGTTTTGTCACTCCGATTGTCGGAGAGGTATCTCTGGGCCCTCTCGGTAATGCACATCACTTAAGCCTTGCAAGCATTGCAACTAATGAGTTAGTTGCAGGATGATGTATTACAGAACGAGTAAAGAGACTTGCCGGCAACGAGATTGAACTAGGTATTGGAATACCGACGATCGAATGTCGGGCAAGTAACATACCGATGACAAAGGGAACGACATATGTTGTTATGTGGTCTGACCGATAAAGATCTTCGTAGAATATGTAGGAGCCAATATGGGCATCTAGGTCCCGCAATTGGTTATTGACCGGAGACATGTCTCGGTCATGTCTACATTGTTCTCGAACCCGTAGGGTCCGCACGCTTAAGGTTACGATGACAGTTATATTATGAGTTTATGCATTTTGATGTACCGAAGGTTGTTCGGAGTCCCGGATGTGATCACGGGCATGACGAGGAGTCTCGAAATGATCGAGACATAAAGATTGATATATTGGAAGCCTATGTTTGGATATCGGAAGTGTTTCGGGTGAAATCAGGATTTTATCGGAGTACCGGGAGGTTACCGAAACCCCCCGGGGAGCTAGATGGGCCTTATTGGGCCTTAGTGGAAAAAGAGAAGAGGCAGCCCATAGTGGGCCGCGCGCCCCTCCCCTCCCTTGATCCGAATTGGACAAGGAGAGGGGGCCAGCCCCTCTCTCTCTTTCCCCCCCTCCGCGAGTCCTATTCCAAATAGGATTGGGGGGGGGGGGGAATCCTACTCCCAGAGGGAGTAGGACTCTCCTGGCGCGCCCTTCTTGGCCGGCCAGCCTCCCTCCCTTTAGTCCTTTATATACGGAGGCAGGGGCACCCCAGAGACACACAAGTTGATCCACGTGATCTTTTCCTTAGCCGTGTGCGGTGCCCCCTTCCACCATAGTCCTCGATAATATTGTAGCGGAGTTTAGGCGAAGCCCTGCTGCAGTAGTACATCAAGATCGTCACCACGCCGTTGTGCTGACGGAACTCTTCCCCGACACTTTGCTGGATCGGAGTCCGGGGATCGTCATCGAGCTGAACGTGTGCTAGAACTCGGAGGTGCCGTAGTTTCGGTGCTTGATCTGTCGGATCGTGAAGACGTACGACTACATCAACCAAACGCTTCCGTTGTCGATCTACTAGGTATGTAGATCATACTCCCCCCCCTCTCGTTGCTATGCATCACATGATCTTGCGTGTGCGTAGGAAAAATTGTGAAATTACTACGAAACCCAACAGGAGAGGCGTACATGGGCTGGCCGCCGCCAGGCTGCTCGCATGCATGGAGACCTGAACATGCAACTCCCGCATAGTCCCTGATGGTGAAGCCCTGCTACCCTTATCCTGCTACTCACCAAAATCCCCTAGTATACGTTGCCTCGCCGGTGGCCGCGTCGACATGGCCCCGTGCTCTAATGGTAAGAAATGATGAGATCTTTGACATACTCTTTTCTCACAGGTGGTTGCCTCAAGTTAAAAGATTGGTTTACACCGAATCCATTTGTTGCCTCGGATTGTTTTAGATCGGTTTACCAATCCAGTCGTGGCATGTAGTAAATATTTGATAGGCAGATCAACCAATGCATGGTTTGGATTCGGATCGCTCCCATAGCAGATCGTTTCCCTATAAAAATATTTGGGGGCAAATTGCTGGTGCTGGATTTGGATTCGGATCGCTTTCATAGTCGATCGTTTCCATGTAGAAATGTTTGAGAAGAAATATTTGGTTTCGGATCGCCCTAGTGCTGATCGTTTCCACGTAGAAGTATTTGAGGAGCCTGTTAATTTGGCAGCTTGAGTCAGATTCGGATCGCCATTGCAGATCGTTTCCTTTTAGAAAATTTTGAGAGAAAAATCATGACGTTTGACTCGGATCCAGATTACTCAAGAAGCAGATCGATTCTGCACTTATAAAATTTCCTCGGCCTAATCAGGAAAGGTTGGGCTTGTAAATATTCAGAGGGGTGGCAGATCTTCTCATAAAGCTTGTGTATAAAGTTCAGATTGACTAGATTGGTAAGGGCCAGCTAAATAAGTTGTATGGTCAGTAAGTGGCGCAATACATAGCACTATCAGTGGCGCTGGCTAGTTAATTTAGCCCGCACTTGAAGTTAAACTTTCTGTGATATGTGAACAGTGTGGCTTCTCAATGCCATGACATGGCTAGTATCTAGATACAGTTTACCCACTGCCTCCACAGCTTGGTGCCCGTTCCAAAGTCTCATGACATGATTTCTTTTCCGTGACCGACGAGGCCGGAACCACTCATAGCCTAGGCCGACGAGGCTAGACATTTTCTCCTCGACCGACGAGGTTGGGAGACCGCTACCTTCTGCGACCGACGAGGC
>NW_021301920.1:0-1037 GCF_002162155.2 Triticum dicoccoides
AATATCATCTTTATAATAATTAATCAGCAGACACCATGGCATTTAGGTGTGTTTTCCTTCACCGTTTATATTCATGTAAAGTACTCTGTAAGTACATCAAAGGTTATATTTTATGAATAGATATTTTTTGTGTTTTGTTTTACATTCCGAGTCAAACTATATAATATGTAATTGTGATGTGATATACTGACAACTAGTGCTATATGGAGATGTTGAAAAATTAGTTGAGTATGAAGTTTGATCTATACAATGCGTCATCCAGTAATAATTTTTAATTTCTTATTACTTCTATGTGGTGACCATGGATCAATCAAAAACAAGGATGCATGTAAAATAACATGTTTAGTAGACTACTCATTGGAACAAAGTCATCGCTCATTTATACACCACACTGTAGAACAAGTCATCGTTCATTTATACACCATTCTGCAGAACATCAGAGCAAGTAAGCAATGCACCCATTAACAAAAATTAAGGGCATCTCTCTCGTGATTGCTTCATGACATAACTGACCCATTTGCTACACCAGAAGTAACTATAGTTCTCTATGACATGAAGATCTCAATAACTATAGAATTTGAACTTAATTCAACCAAATCACAAGATTTACTACTAAAACTTTCAGTGTTGGGGAAAATGAAATTAGAAAGAAAACTATATTGTAAGTTAAATACAATGCACCAGAAGCACCAGTTCTCTATAACTCTTATCTCTGAAATTGTAAGAAAGACACTAGCAACACACTAAATAATCAACTACAACCAAAATTATGCACTTATGTACTAAAAAAATACAGTAACCAGTCAATCGCAAAGTTCTTCCACTCATTCAATAACTCGACTCGGTAATGAAATAACAAGTAACTTCATGTTCTAGGAACAGATATTGCAATAAACCTATAATGTAAAACAGAGAGAGAGAGAGAGAGGGCGGGAGGGAGGGAGGGAGAGAGAGAGAACTATAGTTACTTCTGGTGTGCCTACCGCAACACCCAACGATGTCCAACACCCGACGAGAGAGAGAGAGAGAGAGAGGGA
>NW_021301921.1:0-958 GCF_002162155.2 Triticum dicoccoides
ACTTTGGGTACTACCAAACGTCACAACGTAACTGGGTGATTATAAAGGAGTACTACAGGTGTCTCCAATGGTCGATGTTGGGTTGGCGTATTTCGAGATTAGGATTTGTCACTCCGATTGTCGGAGAGGTATCTCTGGGCCCTCTCGGTAATACACATCACATAAGCCTTGCAAGCATTACAACTAATATGTTAGTTGTGAGATGATGTATTACGGAACGAGTAAAGAGACTTGCCAGTAACGAGATTGAACTAGGTATTGGATACCGACGATCGAATCTCGGGCAAGTAACATACCGATGACAAAGGGAACAACGTATGTTGTTATGCGGTCTGACCGATAAAGATCTTCGTAGAATATGTAGGAGCCAATATGGGCATCCAGGTCCCGCTATTGGTTATTGACCAGAGACGTGTCTCGGTCATGTCTACATTGTTCTCGAACCCGCAGGGTCCGCACGCTTAAGGTTACGATGACAGTTATATTATGAGTTTATGCATTTTGATGTAACGAAGGTTGTTCGGAGTCCCGGATGTGATCACGGACATGACGAGGAGTCTCGAAATGGTCGAGACGTAAAGATTGATATATTGGAAGCCTATATTTGGATATCGGAAGTGTTCCGGGTGAAATCGGGATTTTACCGGAATACCGGGAGGGTTACCGGAACCCCCCGGGAGCTATTTGGGCCATAGTGGGCCTTAGTGGAAAAGAGAAGGGGCTGCCCTAGTTGGGCTGCGCGCCCCCCCTTCCCCTAGTCCTATTAGGACTAGGAGAGGTGGCCGGCCCCCTCCTCCTCTTTTCCCCTCCGAGGAATCCTAGTTGGACTAGGATTGGAGGGGGAATCCTACTCCCAGAGGGAGTAGGACTCTCCTGCGCCTCCCCCCCTTGGCCGGCCAGCCTCCCCTCCTCTCCTCCTTTATATACGGAGGCAGGGGCACCTCTAAACACACAAGTT
>NW_021301922.1:0-3100 GCF_002162155.2 Triticum dicoccoides
TCAACCTCGTGATAGCTTCTCATATTGAGATTGGATATTCAACTCAAACTGAAAACAATATTTTTTTTTCACATAAGCGTGTGAATTGATTGCAGAGAAAATCACCCCCATATCATATCATAATAATAAATGGAGTTCTACATGAATAAAATAAAATGTGAAAATTTATTATTAAGGCACCATTACGTCATTATGTAAGAAACCCGAGAGAAAATATTGGATTACTGTCGTATAAAAAATAAAGTCTAGCATGAAAATTGTAGGATACATCTTGTCATTCCTAAAGCTGCTTAAAGAGTTGTGTCTATCACCTTACCTCAAAGATAATATATAGAGCTACAAAAATGCAGAGAAAAGGAAAATCAAACTATCTGTTATTTATGCCCACCTAGTTCAATTACAGATTTCATTCTCATCAAAATGACGATAGGTGGCCTGGATCATCTTTAAAAAAATGCAGAAACATTTTTTGCATCTCCATTTTCCTTTCTTAAAAAAATTATACTAACCGGGTACGAAACAAAATTAATAATACTATTGTGCCTCGCGCGGTGTACAACACCTAGTAGCATGCCTAGAGACCACGATCAATATTTACCTCCCGACCAGAGGGACCACATCTACCATCAGCAGGCAATCAAGCAGAACGCGGACTGTTGAGGTATAATGTGCTACCTGGTCTCTTCCATCAGATCGGTCTTTTGGTTGCATTGGCTAGAGCATGCACTTCTACATGATATCAGAGCCAAGAGGTCTTGAGTTCAAGACCCGGCTGGCGCAATTAAAATTGCAGCCCACTTTCAGTCCACGTTTAGGCCTGGCGGAGCCACACGTGACGGGGAGTGTTGAGGTATAATGTAATGCCTGGTCTCTTCCATCAGATCGGTCTTTTGGTTGCATTGGCTAGAGCATGCACTTCTACACGAACGACCCGATCGACGCCCAGCAGAGCCACCACGCTTTGCCATGAGGGAAACATATATAACAACCAGGGAAAACCACAAACTTAAACGCAGCATATCCACACCTTTAATAGGCTCGGTCCCTATCATGACCATCTTATAAATATCATAGAACACCAAAAACTACAGCCAAAGCGGCAACCGACCTAAAGCAGCTAAAAGAAAAATTCAACACGACGCTGCTGACAACGATGAAATTTTCTCTGTATCTGCCTCTCCATGCTGACAACCATGCGAACGTGAAAAAAGTAAACAAACCAGATACAGAGAAAATATCTCTTAGTAAGCATGGAGAGGCAGAAATATATATGAAAAAAGAATAAAGAAAAGAAGCCACCCACATGAAACGCCCGAAGGAAAAATATCTCAAAAGAAAAAAAATGCAAAAACGCTTGCACCTTGCAGTAGCCACATGCACGTAGTCACATCGGCTGCCATGCAGGTAATCTTATCCCTCCAAAAATTGCACCGGTGAGTGCAGGCACCTATGGGCGGCCAAACTACCATAGCACAGAGCAAAAGGCAGTTTGATCAAACAAAACAAATCCAAGGATAAATTGCTATGTCCACCCAAGGAGCGTACCACTCGATTATCCCAGATTTCAAATGGCAAGCCCATAGAATTCGCTGGTCAATCCAAGAATATCTCAAATAAAAGAGTAGAAAAGAAATCCCTTGCAGGGATAGATTTTTTTTTCTGTCAAATGATCTTTGTTGGCCATACGGGAATAGTTGCTGCATGCACTGGTTGGACGTGAATTTTGGGGTTGCCGTGCGGCGCTGCAAGCCCGGGCTCAGGCGGCAAGGGCTGACAACCGAGACAAAAGCGATGACGAACGGGTAACATGGTGACTGACGCGAGGCGGCGTTCATGCGCTGCATGCTTCGGGAGACCATTAGCGCCGGTGGTGTCCGGCGCCAACAGCATCCGGACGCACGTCATGGTCAGCACGTACCTCCCTCCGTGGACCTTGTGGGCGGTCCACCGCCAGCATCGCTGGCGTCGCTGGGGATCCCAACCATGGTGAAGACTATGCAGGAGGCCGCGACCACTGATGCCGGTGAGTTTCAGTGGCAATCAGAGCCTCCACCTTGGCATACGCAGTAGCCGAACCAGGCATAGCGACACTCTCACTATCGCTGCCCCCTCAAGTTGGATGCGGCTGATGTGCGGGATCACGTGCTTGACTCGCCGCCGCTGGTTAAGTTCTTCGACTCCAGCGACTGCCGGCTCGCAAGCCAGGGGCACGGCCGTATGGCCGGAGGGCCACTTTCTCGTGCCCTGCTCAGTATTCGCTGACGTGCTCTCAGTCGCCGCCGCACTCCTCCGGTACATGCAGCTCCGCGCGTGATTGTTGTATTGGAACTGGTTCATCAGGCGTAGTCGCCATGGCAGGGCAAATGAGCTCCATGGTCGTCGACGCTGCGCCGACAAGGGGAGGAGGGCACCGCCGGGAGGAAGGAGGGGCAGGTGAGAGGAGGCTCCTCCGTGGTGGGGTGGTCGTTGATAACGGGATGGGGCGTCAATTGAACCGGACGAAGAGGCCTAGAATCAGGAAAGAAAATGCAACACCATGAATGAAAGCTGCAGCGGAGGAAGTTGAGCTTACGTGATCCTTCCAGAGGGAACCACTATAGCGGCGCCGAGAAATCTCGAGTGCTAACGAATTAAGCGGCACCGACTATTATCATCACATGCAAAACCGCATGCAACCACGTGGGCACATCACGTGTCCATCCCTAACATGCATCAATCAACCCCACCAGATCTGGTCAACACGTGAGCATGCACATCCAATCAGAGAACGCCAAGGATGACATTGAGAAATCGGCTACGAATCGTGCATGCAAACCAATGGGAACGGGCGATCGTGTGCGCACATGCAGCCAATAGCAAAGTGAAACAGAAATCTCACCCACAATTGCTAACTGCACACGGATGTGTACCACGCCAGGTCCCCCAATAAAGCACGTGGCATATCCTTATTGGTCAGATTTTGACTGACGAGAAAAAGTCAAAAAAACCTGGTAAACTAAACCTAGCCAGGTTTAGTATATTTAGAATTAAGAATTGACAGGAACAATAGTACGTGCATGCTTGAAAACAATATGCACAGCTAGACAGTTACTGGAAAAAA
>NW_021301923.1:0-1165 GCF_002162155.2 Triticum dicoccoides
ATGATGGCCATATCATATCACTTATATTGATTGCATGTGATGTTTATCTTTTTATGCATCTTATCTTGCTTTGATTGACGGTAGCATTATAAGATGATCTCTCACTAAATTATCAAGAAGTGTTCTCCCTGAGTATGCACCGTTGCGAAAGTTCTTCATGCTGAGACACCACGTGATGATCGGGTGTGATAGGCTCTACGTTCAAATACAACGGGTGCAAAACAGTTGCGCACGCAGAATACTCAGGTTAAACTTGACGAGCCTAGCATATGCAGATATGGCCTCGGAACACGGAGACCGAAAGGTCGAGCGTGAATCATATAGTAGATATGATCAACATAATGATGTTCACCGATGAAACTACTCCATCTCACGTGATGATCGGACATGGTTTAGTTGATTTGGATCACGTGATCACTTAGAGGATTAGAGGGATGTCTATCTAAGTGGGAGTTCTTAAGTAATATGATTAAATTGAACTTAAATTTATCATGAACTTCGTCCTGGTAATATTTTGCAAATCATGTTGTAGATCAATAGCTCGCGTTGTTGCTTCCCTGTGTTTATTTTGATATGTTCCTAGAGAAAATTGTGTTGAAAAATGTTAGTAGCAATGTTGCGGATTTGATCCGTGATCTGAGGTTAAATCCTCATTGCTGCACAGAAGAATTATGTCCTTAATGCACCGCTAGGTGAAAGACCTATTGCAGGAGCAGATGCAGAAGTTATGAACGTCTGGCTAGCTCAATATGATGACTACTTGATAGTTTAGTGCACCATGCTTAACGGCTTAGAATCGGGACTTCAAAGACGTTTTGAACGTCATGGATCATATGAGATGTTCCAGGAATTGAAGTTAATATTTCAAGCAAATACCCGAGTTGAGAGATATGAAGTCTCCAACAAGTTCTATAGCTAAAAGATGGAGGAGAATCGCTCAACTAGTGAGCATGTGCTCAGATTGTCTGGGTACTTCAATCGCTTGAATCAAGTGGGAGTTAATCTTCCAGATAAGATAGTGATTGACAGAATTCTCTAGTCACCATCACCAAGTTAGTAGAACTTCGTGATGAACTATAGTATGCAAGGGATGATGAAAATGATTCCCGAGCTCTTCGTGATGTTGAAATCAACGAAGGTAGAAATCAAGAAAGAGCATCAAGTG
>NW_021301924.1:0-1363 GCF_002162155.2 Triticum dicoccoides
GAAGTATCAGGGTTTCATACGGAAACTCGTCTGTTACAAAGGGATTTCATTTCTTTTGAACTTATTTGAACCCCCTTGTTTTTCTGTGTTCAAAATGCACCATTCAAAGACACATCATCAATTTACAACCATTTCTGACTTCATTTGTTATTTTCATGCATTTACTAATTATTTTGATCTATAAGACCATGAAATTGAAAAGCATTTGAAATGAACTCTGAAAAGGTTCCAAGTTGACATGGTATCATCATTTCACCCACATAGCATGTGCAAGAAAGTAGAGAGGCTTATGGCAAAAACTGGATGCACTTCGTGTACAAAACAGACAGTCTCCTTCGAAGTATCAGGGTTTCATACGGAAACAAGTCTGTTACAATGGGATTTCATTTCTTTTGAACTTATTTGAACCCCCTTGTTTTTCCGATTTAAAAATGCACCATTCAAAGCCACATCATCAATTTACAACTCTTTCTGGCTTCATTTGTTATTTTCATGCATTTATTGATTATTTTGATCTATAAGACCATGAAATTGAAAAGCATTTGAAATGAACTCTGAAAAGGTTCCAAGTTGGCATGGTATCATCATTTCACTCACATAGCATGTGCAAGAAAGTAGAGAGGCTTACGGCAAAAACTGGATGCACTTCGTGTACAAAATAGACAGTCTCCTTCGAAGTATCAGGGTTTCATACGGAAACTCGTCCTTACAAAGGGATTTCATTTCTTATGAACTTATTTGAAACCCCTTGTTTTTCTGTGTTCAAAATGCACCATTCAAAGCCACATCATCAATTTACAACCCTTTCTGACTTCATTTGTTATTTTTCATGCATTTACTGATTATTTTGAGCTATAAGACCATGAAATTGAAAATCATTTGAAATGAATCTGAAAAGGTTCCAAGTTGGCATGGTATCATCATTTCACCCATATGGCATGTGCAAGAAAGTAGAGAGGCTTACGGCAAAAACTGGATGCACTTCGTGTACTAAACAGAAAATCTCCTTTGAAGTAGGTTTCATACGGAAACTCATCTGTTACAAAGGGATTTCATTTCTTTTGAACTTATTTGAACCCCCTTGTTTTTATGTGTTCAAAATGCACCATTCAAATCCACATCATCAATTTACAACCCTTTCTGACTTCATTTGTTATTTTTCATGCATTTACTGATTATTTTGATCTATAAGACCAAGAGATTGAAAAGCATTTGAAATGAACTCTGAAAAGGTTCCAAGTTGGCATGGTATCATCATTTCACCCACATAGCATGTGTAAGAAAGTAGAGAGGCTTACGGCAAAAACTGGATGCACTTCGTGTACAAAATAGACAGTCTCCTTCGAAGTATCAGGGTTTCATA
>NW_021301924.1:9377-10212 GCF_002162155.2 Triticum dicoccoides
CACATCATCAATTTACAACTCTTTCTGGCTTCATTTGTTATTTTCATGCATTTATTGATTATTTTGATCTATAAGACCATGAAATTGAAAAGCATTTGAAATGAACTCTGAAAAGGTTCCAAGTTGGCATGGTATCATCATTTCACTCACATAGCATGTGCAAGAAAGTAGAGAGGCTTACGGCAAAAACTGGATGCACTTCGTGTACAAAATAGACAGTCTCCTTCGAAGTATCAGGGTTTCATACGGAAACTCGTCTCTTACAAAGGGATTTCATTTCTTATGAACTTATTTGAAACCCCTTGTTTTTCTGTGTTCAAAATGCAACATTCAAAGACACATCATCAATTTACAACCCTTTCTGACTTCATTTGTTATTTTTCATGCATTTACTGATTATTTTGAGCTATAAGACCATGAAATTGAAAAGCATTTGAAATGAATCTGAAAAGGTTCCAAGTTGGCATGGTATCATCATTTCACCCACATGGCATGTGCAAGAAAGTAGAGAGGCTTACGGCAAAAACTAGATGCACTTCGTGTACTAAACTGAAAATCTCCTTTGAAGTAGGTTTCATACGGAAACTCATCTGTTACAAAGGGATTTCATTTCTTTTGAACTTATTTGAACCCCCTTGTTTTTATGTGTTCAAAATGCACCATTCAAATCCACATCATCAATTTACAACCCTTTCTGACTTCTTTTGTTATTTTTCATGCATTTACTGATTATTTTGATCTATAAGACCAAGAGATTGAAAAGCATTTGAAATGAACTCTGAAAAGGTTCCAAGTTGGCATGGTATCATCATTTCACCCACATAGCATGTGTAAG
>NW_021301924.1:10399-11557 GCF_002162155.2 Triticum dicoccoides
TGTGTAAGAAAGTAGAGAGGCTTACGGAAAAAACTGGATGCACTTCGTGTACAAAACAGACAATCTCCTTCGAAGTATCAGGGTTTCATACGGTTCGTCTGTTACATAGGGATTTCATTTCTTTTGAACCTATTTGACCCCCCTTGTGTTTTCTGTGTTCAAAATGCATCATTCAAAGCCGCATCATCAATTTACAACCCCTTCTGACTTCATTTGTTATTTTTCATGCATTTACTGATTATTTTGATCTATAAGACCATGAAATTGAAAAGCATTTGAAATGAACTCTGAAAAGGTTCCAAGTGGGCATGGTATCATCATTTCACCCACATAGCATGTGCAAGAAAGTAGAGAGGCTTACCGCAAAAACTGGATGCACTTCATGTACAAAACAGACAGTCTCCTTTGAAGTATCAGGGTTTCATACGGAAACTCGTCTGTTACAAAGGGATTTCATTTCTTTTGAACTTATTTGAACCCCCTTGTTTTTCTGTGTTCAAAATGCACCATTCAAAGACACATAATCAATTTACAACCATTTCTGACTTCATTTGTTATTTTCATGCATTTACTAATTATTTTGATCTATAAGACCATGAAATTGAAAAGCATTTGAAATGAACTCTGAAAAGGTTCCGAGTTGGCATGGTATCATCATTTCACCCACATAGCATGTGCAAGAAAGTAGAGAGGCTTATGGCAAAAACTGGATGCACTTCATGTACAAAACAGAAAGTCTCCTTCAAAGTATCAGGGTTTCATACGGAAACTCGTCTATTACAATGGGATTTCATTTCTTTTGAACTTATTTGAACCCCCTTGTTTTTCCGATTTAAAAATGCACCATTCAAAGCCACATCATCAATTTACAACTCTTTCTGGCTTCATTTGTTATTTTCATGCATTTATTGATTATTTTGATCTATAAGACCATGAAATTGAAAAGCATTTGAAATGAACTCTGAAAAGGTTCCAAGTTGGCATGGTATCATCATTTCACTCACATAGCACGTGCAAGAAAGTAGAGAGGCTTACGGCAAAAACTGGATGCACTTCGTGTACAAAATAGACAGTCTCCTTCGAAGTATCAGGGTTTCATACGGAAACTCGTCTGTTACAAAGGGATTTCATTTCTTATGAACTTATTTGAACCCCCTT
>NW_021301925.1:0-1341 GCF_002162155.2 Triticum dicoccoides
CGTGAAGAATTTTGCAGTTTCACCCAAGGCCGACTTTCTGTGGATGCCTATAGCAGGGAGTTTGGTAATCTCGCCCGATATGCAACTGAGGAGGTGTCTACTGACGCCAAGAAGCAAGCAAGGTTCCGTAAGGGCCTTAGTCCTGAGCTTCGCCGTGACCTCCGTCTGCATGAGTGCACATCTTTTTCGAAACTTGTCAACAAAGCCATCAGTGCTGAAACTGGTCAGACTGACTATGACGCAACACGCAAGCATGGACGTGACACGGGTTCCTCATCCGGTGCTGGTCCTCAGAAGCGCCGCGTGTGGGTACCCAACACCGCCCTGCCACCCAGGTTCACACCGAGGCCATCCTTCCAGGCGCCTCGCCCCGTTCAACAGTCTTCTCCAGCCAAGCCCTATGGGGGTCCAACTAACAATGCTCCTCCACGTACCAGTTCCGTGACTTGTTTCAAGTGTGGGGAATCTGGTCACTATATGCGTGAGTGTCCCCAGACCAACCCTAATCAATCTGCTAAAGCTGTTGGCCGTGGCAAGCCGACAGGGAAAGTGTTTCATGCTAAACCGGTCACCGCTTCGCGTGGCCATGTCAACTGTATCTCTGCCGAAGAAGCTCAAGAGGATCCCAACGTCGTTCTCGGTACGCTTCTTGTTAACTGCCACCCGGCATCTGTTCTTTTCGATACAGGAGCCTCTCATTCTTTTATATCTGAAAATTATGCTCGCTTGCATAACATCGCATTCGGTGATATGCCAACCTCTATGGTAATCCAAACTCCGGGATCCAAATGGCAAACTTCTAGAGTAAGCCATGGGAACGAAATCCAAGTCGATAGACTTGTTTTCCTTGCATCTTTGATAGCCCTCAAATCTTCAGATATTAATATCATTCTGGGTATGGACTGGATGTTGGCTCATCATGCCCAAATCGATTGCTTCTCTAGGACTGTTCAACTCACCCATCCTTCGGGGAAGATAGTCAATGTCTTGACCCGAATAGCCAAGCGACAATTATATTCTCTTAACGCCAGCCCTTTGCCAGACCTTGAGGACGTTCCGGTAGTCCGTGACTTCCCGGATGTCTTTCCAGAGGAATTGCCAGGTGTTCCACCTGACAGGGATGTTGAGTTTGTAATAGACCTCATTCCAGGAACCGTTCCGATTGCTAGAAGACCTTATAAGATGGCACCCCTAGAACTAGCCGAACTTAAGAAACAACTCGATGAGTCCTTGAAAAAGGGTTTCATCCGACCTAGCTCTTCTCCGTGGGCTTGCCCCGTCCTATTCGTCAAGAAGAAGGATGGTACGGACCGGATGGTTGTAGATTACCGACCTGTCAAC
>NW_021301926.1:0-1151 GCF_002162155.2 Triticum dicoccoides
TTTATAGCTAGTTACTTTAACAAATGCATGATGGTTAATTATATATTTTATATTATAATAATGCAGATGAATCGGCAATGGATGTACGGTAACCGACTCTCCCGCGAGTTCACTACGGGTTTGAAAGATTTCCTCGTAGTGGCTAATGCGAACAAGCAGAAGGGTTTTGTTATCTGTCCATGTGTTGACTGTAAGAATCAGAAGGGTTACTCTTCCTCAAGAGAAGTTCACCTGCACCTGCTTCGGCACGGTTTCATGCCAAGCTATAATTGTTGGACCAAGCATGGAGAAAGAGGGGTTATAATGGAAGAAGATGAAGAAGGGGATGATTTCATCGATGAAAGCTATCTTGCTCATTTCGGTGATACTTTCATGGAGGATGCTGAAGGTGAAGGGGAAGGTGAAGGGGAAGGTGAAGGGGAAGGTGAAGGTGAAGGTGAAGAAGAGGCACGTGATGATACCGTTGATGATCTTGGTCGGACCATTGCTGATGCACGGAGACGCTGCGAAACTGAAAAGGAGAGGGAGAATTTGGATCGCATGTTAGAGGATCACAGAAAGTCGTTGTACCCTGGATGCGATGATGGTCTGAAAAAGCTGGGCTGCACACTGGATTTGCTGAAATGGAAGGCACAGGCAGGTGTAGCTGACTCGGCATTTGAAAACTTGCTGAAAATGTTGAAGAATATGTTTCCAAAGAATAACGAGTTGCCTGCTAGTACGTACGAAGCAAAGAAGGTTGTCTGCCCTCTAGGTTTAGAGGTTCTGAAGATACATGCATGCATCAACGACTGCATCCTCTACCGCGGTGAATACGAGAATTTGAATGAATGCCCGGTATGCACTGCATTGCGTTATAAGATCAGAGGCGATGACCCTGGTGACGATGTTGAGGGCGGGAAACCCAGGAAGAGGGTTCCCGCCAAGGTGATGTGGTATGCTCCTATAATACCACGGTTGAAACGTCTGTTCAGGAACAAAGAGCATGCCAAGTTGTTGCGATGGCACAAAGAGGACCGTAAGTCGGACGGGGAGTTGAGACACACCGCAGATGGAACGCAATGGAGAAAGATCGACAGAGAGTTCAAAGATTTTGCAGCTGACGCAAGGAACATAAGATTTGGTCTAAGTACAGATGGCATGAATCCTTT
>NW_021301927.1:0-904 GCF_002162155.2 Triticum dicoccoides
GGGACCCCAAAACAATGAGTAATAATCCAAGAAACGGGTCAGAATCGGCCAAAATTACGAGTGTTGATGACCGACACGTAAACGCACCACAGGGTTCGCTAACCATGGAAACCACTGCGGGACCCCAAAACAGTGACTAATAGTCCATCAAACGGGCCAGAATAGGCCGAAACTGCCAGTGTTGATGACCGACACATAAGCGGACCTTGGTGTTCAACAATTATTGAAATCGCTTCGGGACCCCAAAACAGTGAGTAATAATCCAAGAAACGGGGTAGAATCGGCCAAAACTGCGAGTGTTGATGACCGACACTGTCAGGACCCCGACTCGATGTCACATCGATCTAGCCGGTAACACCTCATATCACTTTGCGGCCTCACGCACGGTATCCCCACGGGTGTCGCCTTACCTTTGCCCGGGACCGTTTGCGCCTTTTGGCTCACGTATATGATAGTGTCGCTAGTATCCGTATGATAAAGAGCCCGGGCTGACATGACTAGTCGTAAACCCAAAGTGGCACAGACTTACAGGGACAGGCATCCATGACCCAGCTACGAATGTGTCGGTCATCAGCAAGTGGGTCCGGGCTGTAGCACTGGGCTAGCAGGACTCCGGTAAACCGGGCTGTAGCGGGCTAACAGGACTCCGGTACTCAAAGCGTGACATTTCCCCGAAGGGACAGACACAGGAACGAAGAAGGACACATGCCGGCCAGCCTAAGTGTTCCAGAGCAGTAGCAAGCTACCATGGCTCAGCGGTAACACTAGGAGACATTTCCCGGTAAGAGAGGCTACTAAAGATAAACAACTAGATAGTCAGATCCCACACATACCAAGCATTTCAATCATACACACAATATGCTCGATATGTGCAAAAACAACGAAGCATCACAACATGACTCTA
>NW_021301928.1:0-884 GCF_002162155.2 Triticum dicoccoides
ACCCACCGTATAAGAATGATGATTTCAGACACCGCGTACAATTGTCGTAGGGTTCTGAGAATCAAATTCTTCATTAATTTCTTCACACTTAGAGTGTTATTCTTCATTGATTGAAGAAAAACGTTTCTTCATGTGTTGCACATCTAAGTCATCAATTCTGCATAAGGGTTAGGATGTGTGTCCTTTTCAAAGAACATTCGAAGAATATGCTTCACAGCCTTATGGTGTGATTCCTTCGGTGCAGCTTGAAATCGGGCACACATGCAAACACTAAGCATTATATCTGGCCTAGATGCACATAAGTACAATAAGGAACCAATCATGGAGCGGTATACCTTGTGATCGAAGTCAATACCATTTTCATCAGTGCATAGATGGCCATTTGTGGGCATAGGAATTTTGACGCCTTTGCAATCTTGCATGCCAAATTTCCTCAGTACATCTTTGAGGTATTTCTCCTGAGATATGAATATGCCATTGCGCTGCTGACGAATTTGAAGACCTAAGAAGAATTTCAACTCTCCCATCATAGACATTTGATATTCTTCACTCATCATATAGGCAAATTCATCACTATAACGTTGGTTAGTACAGCCAAAGATAATATCATCAACATATATTTGGCACACAAACAGTTCACCATCATATGATTTAGTAAAAAGAGTAGGGTCGAGTGAACCGGGTGTGAAGCCATTCTTCACGAAGAATTCCTTCAATGTATCATACCACGCCCGAGGGGCTTGCTTGAGGCCATAGAGGGCCTTATTGAGTCTGAAGACTTTGTCAGGATTCTTTGGATCTTCAAAACCTGGGGGTTGAGCAACATATACTTCTTCCTCAAGCTTACCATTGAGGAATGCACTTTTCACATCCATTTGATATAA
>NW_021301929.1:0-1585 GCF_002162155.2 Triticum dicoccoides
GGGTATCCAGATCCCGCTGTTGGTTATTGACCGGAGAACGTCTCGGTCATGTCTACATGTCTCCCGAACCCGTAGGGTCTACACACTTAAGGTTCGATGACGCTAGGGTTATAAAGGAAGTTTGTATGTGGTTACCGAATGTTGTTCGGAGTCCCGGATGAGATCCCGGACGTCACGAGGAGTTCCGGAATGGTCCGGAGGTAAAGATTTATATATGGGAAGTCCTATTTTGGCCACCGGAAAATGTTCGGGATTTTTCGGTATTGTACCGGGAAGGTTCTAGAAGGTTCCGGAGTGGGGCCCACCTGCATGGGGGGACCCACATGGACGTGGGTAGTGGGGGCAAGGCCCCACACCCCTGGTCAAGGCGCACCAAGACCCCCCCTTAGAAGGAATAAGATCATATCCCGAAGGGATAAGATCAAGATCCCTAAAAAGGGGGGATAACAATCGGTGGGGAAGGAAATAATGAGATTTCTTTCCTCCCACCTTGGCCAACGCCCCAATGGACTTGGAGGGCAAGAAACCAGCCCCTCCACCCCTATATATAGTGGGGAGGCGCATGGGAGCCATAGACGAAGTTCTGGTGCAGCCCTCCCCCTCTCACAAGTACTCCTCCTCTCGCGCGGTGCTTGGCGAAGCCCTGCAGGATTGCCACGCTCCTCCACCACCACCACGCCGTTGTGCTGCTGCTGGATGGAGTCTTCCTCAACCTCTCCCTCTCTCCTTGCTGGATCAAGGCTTGGGAGACGTCACCGGGCTGTATGTGTGTTGAACGCGGAGGTGCCGTGCGTCCGGCACTTGATCATCGGTGATTTGAATCACGACGAGTACGACTCCATCAACCCCGTTCACTTGAACGCTTCCGCTTAGCGATCTACAAGGGTATGTAGATGCACTCTCCTTCCCCTCGTTGCTAGTCTCTCCATAGATAGATCTTGGTGACACGTAGGAAAATTTTGAATTTCTGCTACGTTCCCCAACAAAAGTTTCATGAAATTCCTCCCTTCAATGTCAAGGCTGACCCAAGCATCCTGATAAACAATGAAGATTATCCATGGTTACGGCACAATAAGCAAATGACACAAGCGAAGAAAAAGTGAAGACTTTCTCCCGCAACTATTATGATGACACCATGCCAAATTTGTAACAGACGAACATGCTACCATTGTCCGTTTTGTACATGCACATGCTATGTGGGTGAAATTATGATACCATCCCAACTTTCAACTTTTTCAGAGTTCATTTGAAATGCTTTCATGTCTTATGGTTTGAAACTTTGATACTTCGAAAGTGATTGTCCATTTTGTACACGAAGTGCATCAAGTTTTTGTCGTAACCCTCTCTACTTTTTGGAACATGCTATGTGGGTGAAATGATGATACCATGCCAACTTTCAACCTTTTCAGAGTTCATTTTGAAATGCTTTCCAATTTCAGAGTCATTTAGCTCAAAGAATGAATTAATAGCAAACAGAATAAACTACAAAACTTTTATGAAAATAAAAACAATCAATTAAAATATTATGTTATGATCAACTAAAATAAAACTATAATATTCTTCAATAGCAAAAAGAATATAATTT
>NW_021301930.1:0-1740 GCF_002162155.2 Triticum dicoccoides
ATATAACTAAAGAATTTCTAGACTCAACTTCGATCAGTTTGGCTTGGTAATCCTACAGGCAGTCAAGCTCTGATACCAACGCTGTCAGGACCCCGACTCAATGCCACATCGATCTAGCATGTAACACCTCATATCACTTTGCGGCCTCACGCACGGTATTCCCACGGGTGTCGCCTTACCTTTGCCCGGGACCGTTTGCGCCTTTTGGCACACGTATATGACAGTGTCGCTAGCATCCATATGATAAGGAGCCCGGGGCTGACATGGCTAGTCGTAAACCCAAAGTGGCACAGACTTACAGGGACAGGCATCCATGACCCAGCATCGAACGTGTCGGTCATCAGCGAGTGAATCCAGGCTGTAGCACTGGGCTAGCAGGACTTCGGTGAACCGGGCTGTAGCGGGCTAACAGGACTCCGGTATTCATCGCGTGACATTTCCCCGAAGGGACAGATACAGGAACGAAGAAGGACACATGCCGGCCAGCCTAAGTGTTCCGGAGCAGTAGCAAGCTACCATGGCTCGGTGGAAACACTAGGAGACATTTCCCGATAAGAGAGGCTACTAAAGATAAACAACTAGATAGTTAGATCCCACACATACCAAGCATTTCAATAACATACACACAATATGCTCGATATGTGCAAACACAACATGGCATCACAACATGACTCTACGACTCAAGTAATTTATTCAATAGGCTCCGAGGAGCGAGATATTACAAACAGGGGTCTCATGACGCAACATTCAGAGCATACAAATCAAAGCACAAGCGGAAGCTATCATGTCTGGGTACAGACATCTATAAATGAAAAAGGCTGAGAAGCCTGACTATCTATCAGATCCTGCCGAGGGCACAAGATCGTAGCTGAGGTAACAAGCTAAACGTCGAAGTCCACGTGGAACTACTAGTGAGACTGAAGTCTCTCTGCAAAAACATAAAATAGGCAAACGTGAGTACAAATGTACCCAGCAAGACTTACATCAGAACTAACTACATATGCATCATTTTCAACAAGGGGATGGTGGGGTTTAACTACAGCAAGCCAGCTTTGACTCGGTGGCTATCCTAAACTATGACTGCAAGCGACTCTTTTGAGGTGGCGCACACGAGTCCACATATTCACCATATCAATACACCACTATGGATCCGCTCCCGTCTCCCTACGAGAACGCCATCCATAGCACTCACGCTTATCTTGCGCATTTTAAAGTATCCACTTTCACTTGTCTATGAACTGATATAAGCAATCAAGAAGTACTTTTCCGTGGACACGGCTATTCGAATAGATGATGTTAACCCTGCAGGGGTGTACTTCTTCATACATGTTTCCACCACTTAGCGTCTGCACACGACATGTGCTCGGCAGACTTCAAGCGAAAGCCGACGTGGGTGTAGACCACGACCTACCTAAACACTCAAGTCTCTAGTCCAGGTTTATCGCCTATTCGGGTTCCATCCATGAGGAGATCCGGCCGGAGTTTCGCTCACAGCCCCAAACGATGTGAACAGGGTTCCCGAGATACCAAACGGGCATCCGGTACACCGTGCCACGTACCTACCGCATCACAGCCCACCCCTACGGTCAGCGCTGTCCACGGCCTCCAGTAAGCTACAAACACCAGAAACTACTTGCAACTCCTGGACAGAGGACTAGGGTGAATAAGAAGTCGAGCGGGGTCATATTTCAGGGCCCAATGCATGGTAGTAGCTGAATCATGGATCACAAACACAGAACT
>NW_021301931.1:0-2368 GCF_002162155.2 Triticum dicoccoides
AGTAGGGTATACCTTCTATCTCATATCCGAGGGTAAATTGTTTGTCACTAAGAACGGGTCCTTTCTCGAGAAGGAGTTTCTCTCGAAAGAATTGAGTGGGAGGAAGATAGAACTTGATGAGGTTGTCGAACCTTTACTTCAACCAGAGAATGATGCAACACAGAAAGATGTTTTCTGTGGCGCCTATGTCTGTTGAAGAGGAAGTTAATGATAGTGATCATGAAGCTTCGGATCAAGTTGCTATCGAACCTCGTAGGTCGACAAGGATATGTACTACTCCTGAGTGGTACGATAATCCTATCTTAGATATCATGTTGTTAGACAACAATGAACCTACGAGCTATGGAGAAGCGATGGTGGGCCTGTATTCCGACAAATGGTTAGAAGCCATGAAATCCGAGATAGGATCCATGTATCAGAACGAAGTATGGACTTTGGTGGACTTGCCCGATGATCGGCAAGCCATTGAGATAAATGGATCTTTAAGAAGAAGACGGACGTGGGCGGTAATGTTACCATCTATGAAGCTCGACTTGTGGGAAAGAGTCTTTTCACAAGTTCAAGGAGTTGACTACGATGAGAATTTCTCACCCGTAGCGATGCTTAAGTCCGTCGGAATCATGTTAGCATTAGCTGTATTTTTCGATTATGAAATATGACAGATGAATGTCAAAACAAGTTTTCTTACCAGTTTTCGTAAGAAAAAGTTGTATGTGATACAATAAAAGGTTTTGTCGATCCTAAGGATGCTAAAAGGTATGCTGGCTCCAGCGATCCTTCTATGGACTAGAGCAAGCATCTCGGAGTCAGAATACATGCTTTGATGGAGTGATCAAAGCTTTTAGGTTTATACAATGTTTGCTAGAAACTTGTATTTACAAGAAAGTGAGTGGGAGCACTACAACATTTCTGATAAGTATATGTGGATGACATATTGTTGATCCAAAATAATGTAGAATTTCTGGAAAGCATAAACGGTTGTTTGAAGAGTGATTTTCAAAGGAAGACCTGGATAAAGCTGCTTACATATTGGGCATCAAGATCTATAGAGATAGATCAAGACGCCTGATGATACTTTCAAAGAACGCACACCTTGACATGTTTTTGAAGGAGTTCAAAATAGATCTGTCAAAGAATGGGTTCTTACCTGAGTTGTAAGGTGTGAAGTTGAGTAAGACTCAAAGATTGACCACGGCAGAAGAAAGAGGAAGGACGAATGTCGTCCCCTATGCTCTTGTCATAGGCTCTATACAGTATGCCATGCTGAGTACCGCACCTGATGTGTGCCTTGCCACATGTCTGGCAAGAGGGTACAAAGGTGATCTAGGAGTAGATCACCAGATAGCGGTCAAAATTATCCTTAGAGGAATAAGGAAATGTTTCTCGGTTATGAAGGTGATAAAGAGTTTGACGTAAAGAGTTACGTCGATGCAAGCTTAACACCTATCTGGATAGCTCTGGGTAGAGATACCGGATACGTATAATGGAGCAATAATTTGTAATAGCTCCAAGTGGAACGTGGTAGCAGCATCTATGATATGACATAAAGTTTTGCGAAATACATAGGGATCTGAATATGGCAAGACCCGTTGACTACAGCCTCTCTCACAAGCATAACATGATCAAACCCAGAACTCATTGAGTGTTAATCACATAGTGATGTGAACTAGATTATTGAGTCTAGTAAACTCTTTGGATGTTGGTCACATGGCGATGTGACCTGTGAGTGTTAATCACATGGCGATGTGAACTAGATTATTGACTCTAGTACAAGTGGGAGACTGTTGGAAATATGCCCTAGAGGCAATAATAAATTGGTTATTATTATATTTCTTTGTTCATGATAATCGTTTATTATCCATGCTAGAATTGTATTGATAGGAAACTCAGATACATGTGTGGATACATAGACAACACCATGTCCCTAGTAAGCCTCTAGTTGACTAGCTCGTTGATCAATAGATGGTTACGGTTTCCTGACCCATGGACATTGGATGTCGTTGATAACGGGGTCACATCATTAGGAGAATGATGTGATGGACGAGACCCAATCCTAAGCCTAGCACAAAGATCGTGTAGTTCGTATGCTAAAGCTTTTCTAATGTCAAGTATCATTTCCTTAGACCATGAGATTGTGCAACTCCCGGATACCATAGGAGTGCTTTGGGTGTGCCAAACATCACAACGTAACTGGGTGGCTATAAAGGTTCACTACGGGTATCTCCGAAAGTGTCTGTTGGGTTGGCACGAATCGAGACTGGGATTTGTCACTCCATGTAACGGAGAGGTATCTCTGGGCCCACTCGATAGGACATCATCATAAGGTGCACAATGTGACCAAGGAGTTCATCACGGGATGATGTGTTAC
>NW_021301932.1:0-1166 GCF_002162155.2 Triticum dicoccoides
GAATTTATTGTGAGGGATCATCTTATTTACTACCGTCGTTCTAAGTAAACAAGATGCAAAACATGATAAACATCACATGCAATCAAATAATAAACGTGACATGATATGGCCAATATCACATAGCTCCTTTGATCTCCATCTTGGGGCTCCATGATCATCTTGTCACCGGCTTGACACCATGATCTCCATCATCATGATCTCCATCATCGTGTCTCCATGAAGTTGCTCGCCAACTATTACTTCTACTACTATGGCTAACGCGTTTAGCAATAAAGTAAAGTAATTTACATGGTGTTTCTTGATGACACGCAGGTCATATAAAAGAATAAAGACAACTCCTATGGCTCCTGCCGGTTGTCATACTCATCGACATGCAAGTCGTGATTCCTATTACAATAGCATGAACATCTCATACATGACATATAGATCATTCATCATTCATCACAACTTTGGCCATATCATATCACAAACCACTTGCTGCAAAAACAAGTTAGACGTCCTCTAATTGTTGTTGCAAGTTTTACGTGGCTGAATTAGGGTTCTAGCAAGAACGTTTTCTTACCTACGTTAAAGCCACAATGTGATTTGTCAACTTCTATTTACCCTTCATAAGGACCCTGTTCATCGATTCCGCTCCAACTAAAGTAGGAGAGACAGACACCCGCCAGCCACCTTATGCAACTAGTGCATGTTAGTCGGTGGAACCGGTCTCACGTAAGCGTACGTGTAAGGTTGGTCCGAGCCGCTTCATCCCACAATACCGCTGAAGCAAGAAAGGACTAGTAACGGCAAGAAAGTTGACAAATCTACGCCCACAACAAATTGTGTTCTACTCGCGCAAGAAGAACTACGCATAGACCTAGCTCATGATGCCACTGTTGGGGAACGTTGCAGAAAACAAAAATTTTCCTACTCGTTTCACCAAGATCATCTAGGAGTTCATCTAGCAACGAGTGATTAGTTGCATCTACATACCTTTGTAGATCGCGCACGGAAGCGTTCAAAAGAACGGTGATGATGTAGTCGTACTCGACGTGATCCAAATCACCGATGACCAGCGCCGAACGGACGGCACCTCCGCGTTCAACACACGTACGGGACGGGAGACGTCTCCTCCTTCTTGATCCAGCAAGGGGGGAGGAGAGGTTGATGAAGATCCAGCAGCA
>NW_021301933.1:0-1608 GCF_002162155.2 Triticum dicoccoides
CCCCCCCCAAGTGCCCCGTCCCACCTAACCCTGTAGCATTTGACCACGGGATCTAGCCCTTTGACTTTGCACGGACGGGCTTTGACCAGTGGACCTCCCCACCCGGTTGTGTTAGGTCAGCCCATAGGAACACTTTGGAGCAACATCCGGGCCAGACCCACAGCAAGATCCCCTCCGTGTAGACCCCACGCGTCCGTTTCCCCCCTCCAGGTGCCGGCGGCGGCGCCGTCCGTGAGGGGGGCACACCCCGGACACGCGTGCTGGGCGTTTGCAACCGCCACAACACTTCCAGACTTGTGAGAGGCCGCCTACGCAAGATTTGGCAGCATGCTAGCCCCCGGAGGCCGCCGGCCACAGCCATAGACGCGCGAAGGGCAATCCGCGTAGAGGGAATTTTTCGGATACTTCTTCATCACCAAAAATTATGAAAAAATGCCATCCTTCCTATAGCACATGTGCCCACGTCATGCAAAAAACTCATGATTTTATCGCGCTCCGAGTATTTAGTAATATTGACGCCGCATCGTTACCGCAGAACATCTACCAGCGTGTCATCACCGTCCGTGAGGGGGGGCCATGCACCGGAGACGCGTCCCGCCTCGTCGGACATGCCACCACACCACCCTGCATGTATGAGGGCTCGGTGCGATGCTCCTGTGGCATTACTACCCCCCAGTGCCCCCGTCCCGCCTAACCCTCTAGCGTTTGACCACGGGATCTAGCCCTTTGACTTTGCACGGACGGGCTTTGACCAGTGGACCTCCCCACCCGGTTGTGTCAAGTCAGCCCATAGGAACACTTTGGAGCAACATCCGGGCTAGACCCACAGCAAGATCCCCTCCGTGTAGACCCCACGCGTCCGTTTCCCCCATCCAGGTGCCGGCGGCGGCGCCGTTCGTGAGGGGGGGCACACCCCGGACACGCGTGCCGGGCGTTTGCAACCGCCACAACACTTCCAGACTTGTGAGAGGCCGCCTACGCAAGATTTGGCGGTATGCTAGCCCCCGGAGGTCGCCGGCCACAGCTGTAGACGCGCGAAGGGCAATCCGCGTAGAGGGAATTTTTCGAATACTTCTCCATCACCAAAAATTATGAAAAAATACCGTCGTTCCTATAGCACATGTGCCCACGTCGTGCAAAAAAACTCATGATTTTATCGCGCTCCGAGTATTTAGTAATATTGACGCCGCATCGTTACCGCAGAACGTCTACTACCGTGTCATCGCCGTCTGTGAGGGGGGGCCACGCACCGGAGACGCGTCCCGCCTCTTAGAACATGCCACCACACCATCCCGCATGTATGAGGGCCCGGTGCGACGCTTCGGTGGCATTGCTACCCCCAGTGCCCCCGTCCCGCCTAACCCTGTAGCGTTTAACCACGGGATCTAGCCCTTTGACTTTGCACGGACGGGCTTTGACCAATGGACCTCCCCACCCGGTTGTGTTAGCTCAGCCCATAGGAACACTTTGGAGCAACATCCGGGCCAGATGTTGCCGTGGGCCTATGGGCTGACCTTACACAACCGGGTGGATACATCTACTGCTCAAAGCCCGTCCGTGCAAAGTCAAAGGGGTAGATCCCGTGGTCAAATGCTACAGGGTTAGGCG
>NW_021301933.1:6712-9258 GCF_002162155.2 Triticum dicoccoides
ACATGCCACCACACCACCCCGCATGTTTGAGGGCCCAGTGCGACGCTTCGGAGGCATTGCTACCCCCCCAAGTGCCCCCGTCCCGCCTAACCCTGTAGCGTTTGACCACGGGATCTAGCCCTTTGACTTTGCACGGACGGGCTTTGACCAGTGGACCTCCCCACCCGGTTGTGTTAGGTCAGCCCATAGGAATACTTTGGAGCAACATCCGGGCCAGACCCACAGCTAGATCCCCTCCGTGTAGACCCCACACGTCCGTTTCCCCCCTCCAGGTGCCGGTGGCGGCGCCGTCCGTGAGGGGGGGCACACCCCGAACACGCGTGCCGGGCGTTTGCAACCGCCACAACACTTCCAGACTTGTGAGAGGCCGCCTACGCAAGATTTGGCGGCATGCTAGCCCCCGGAGGCCGCCGGCCACAGCCGTAGACGCGCAAATGGCAATCCACGTAGAGGGAAATTTTCGGATACTTCTCCATCACCAAAAATTATGAAAAAATACCATCGTTCCTATAGCACATGTGCCCACGTCATGCAAAAAAACTCATGATTTTATCGCGCTCCGAGTATTTTGTAATATTGATGCCGCATCGTTACCGCAGAACGTCTACTACCGTGTCATCGTCGTCCGTGCGGGGGGGCCACGCATCGGAGACGCGTCCCGCCTCTTCGGACATTCCACCACACCACCCCGCATGTATGAGGGCCCGATGCGACACTCCGGTGGCATTGCTACCCCCCAGTGCCCCCGTCCCGCCTAACCCTGTAGCGTTTGACCACGGGATCTAGCCCTTTGACTTTGCACGGACAGGCTTTGACCAGTGGACCTCCCCACCCGGTTGTGTTAGGTCAGCCCATAGGAACACTTTGGAGCAACATCCGGGCCAGATGTTTCCATGGGCCTATGGGCTGACCTTACACAACCGGGTGGATACGTCTACTGCTCAAAGCCCGTCCGTGCAAAGTCAAAGGGGTAGATCCCGTGGTCAAATGCTATAGGGTTAGGCGCGACGGGGGCCCTAGGGGGGTAGCAATGCCACCGGAGCGTCGCACCGGTACCTCATACAAGCCGCGTGCCGGGTGCCTACGCCTGCCACCATGCTTATATAATTGTAGGAGGGCCACCGCAACACCTGGCGGCATTGCAACCCCCAGGTACCCCGTCCCGTCTAACCCTGACACAGACGACCGCCGGGTCTATCCCTTTGACTTTCGCTGGGCGTAGTTTGACCGGTGGACCTTTTCACCTTGTTGTCATAGCCCAGCCATAGCTACACCCCCAACACAGTCCCGGCACAACCCACCCCAAGATTCCCTCTGTGTCGGCCCAACATGGCCGTTTACGCCCTCCGGGGCACGGCGGCATCGACGCCCGTGAGGGGGGAGGGGGCACACCCCGGAGCCGTGTGCCTGCGCGTGCCACCACGTTTCCACAACCGTAGGAGGGCCCACCGCAACACCTGGCGGCATTGCTACCCCCCACAGGTACCCGGCCCGTCCCGTCTAACCTCTCCGTGACATGATGGAAGAAGGCCCGTGTGGGGGGCAATCGATATATGTTTTCTGTACATTTAAGTTAATGAAATTAGTATTGAAAAAAAAATAAAAAAATAAGAGAAAATAAAAAATATAGGCATTGCTACCCCCCAGTGCCCCGTCCCGCCTAACCCTGTAGCGTTTGACCATGGGATCTAGCCCTTTGACTTTGCACGGACGGGCTTTGACCAGTGGACCTCCCCACCCGGTTGTGTTAGGTCAGCCCATAGGAATACTTTGGAGCAACATCCGGGCCAGACCCACAGCAAGATCCCCTCCGTGTAGACCCCACATGTCCGTTTCCCCCCTCCAGGTGTCGGCGGCGCCGTCCATGAGGGGGGCACACCCCGGACACGCGTGCCGGGCGTTTGCAACCGCCACAACACTTCCAGAATTGTGAGAGGCCGCCTACGCAAGATTTGGCGGCATGCTAGCCCCCGGAGGCCGTCGGCCACAGCCGTAGACGCGCGAAGGGCAATCCGCGTAGAGGGAATTTTTCGGATACTTCTCCATCACCAAAAATTATAAAAAATACCATCGTTCCTATAGCACATGTGCCCACGTCGTGCAAAAAAACTCATGATTTTATCGCGCTCCGAGTATTTAGTAATATTGACGCCGCATCGTTACCGCAGAACGTCTACTACCGTGTCATCGCCGTCCGTGAGGGGGGGCCACGCACCGGAGACGCGTCCCGCCTCTTCGGACATGCCACCACACCACCCCGCATGTATGAGGGCCCGGTGCGACGCTCCGGAGGCATTGCTACCCCCCCCCCAAGTGCCCCCGTCCCACCTAACCCTGTAGCGTTTGACCACGGGATCTAGCCCTTTGACTTTGCATGGACGGGCTTTGACCAGTGGACCTCCCGACCCGGTTGTGTTAGGTCAGCCCATAGGAACACTTTGGAGCAACATCCGGGCCAGACCCACAGCAAGATCCCCTCCGTGTAGACCCCACGCGTCCGTTTCCCCCCTCCAGGTGCCGGTGGCGGCGCCGTCCGTGAGGGGGGG
>NW_021301934.1:0-552 GCF_002162155.2 Triticum dicoccoides
AAAAAAATAAATAGAAAAAAATTCTATTTTTATAGTAAAGTTATTCATAAACTAGTGATTCACACAAATTTTTAAAAATTCAAATTTAAACTATTTAAAATTTAAAACTAATGGCACTAACACAAAGTTTATAATTTTTGTGACCTAAAAGCAAAAAGAAATCACTAAAAAACTGTAAGTATTTAGTTGTAAGTAGAAATAAAAAAATAAAAAACCAAAAAAATATAGAAAAAAAAAGAAAAAAAAAATGCCTCCTACTGGGCCTCCACGGCCTGAATACGACTAGAAACCCTACATGGGCCAGGATTCAGGCCCGCAGAAGGCCCAATAGGCCCACAGGCAGTAGCAAGTTTAGGCCCGAAAGCCTGCATTAGAGAGGAGCTCGAATGGGTAGGCACACCAGCGCTTATAAACCAGTGCCGGCGCCCTTCAGCTAGCGATGTGGGACTAAACTTTTGGGCTCGGGGCAGCAAAGGTCATTGGTCCCGGTTGGTGGCACCAACCGGGACTAAAGGGGGCATTGGTCCCGGTTCGTGGCACCAACCGTGACCA
>NW_021301935.1:0-929 GCF_002162155.2 Triticum dicoccoides
TTTTTCCTTGTCTTAAACGCTGCAATTTTTGAAGCAATTCACGTTGATAATATGGTGGAACCCAACGCGTACGCATAGCAGTTTTCAAAGCAGCCCAAGTAGTTGGAATAGGATATAATCTACAATGTTCAGACCACCATACACATGCAAAACTAGTGAAAGCACAAACGGCAGCAGCAACTCGTCTCTCCTCAGGATATTGTAAACATGTAAATCGTTGTTCAGTTTCTAACTCCCAAGTAAGATATATATCAGGAACATATCTACCCTCAAATGGTGGGATATTCAATTTCAGTTTAGGAATATGGACATCATCTCGTACCTGAGGTGGTGGTGCAGGCCTACCATTACGAATATATACCTGAGGTCGACCTGCTGGTGGTGGTACAGGTGGCTGCACGTAGTGTTGATTTTGATCAACCTCATCCTCATAGTCTCCCACATAATCATCCTCCTCCGCATCAGCAGCAGGAGCCACAGAAGTATCAACAGCAGCACCAACAGTTTGGCCAAACGCAAGAGGAACACGGCTCGCTCGGCGAAGGTCTATTTCGCGACGTGGAGGTAGTCGTTGTTGTTGTTGTTGGAGAGGTGCGTTAGGTGCAGCGGGTGGTGGTGGTGGAAGACGCGCGAGCAATTCATTAAATCTGTTATCGAGCTTCGTTTCGAACGTCTTCTCAAGGCCAGTGATCTTCTCCATGGCCTCTTCAAAATTGTTCAGCACATCTTGCACCTGTTCAGTCATCATTTGCTGAAACTTATCATGAAGCTCCTTGTTCGATAAATTCTCCCAGTCAATCTCGTCGGCTTGTGATCCTGGCATGGTTAGCAGCAATAGAAACACACAAGAATATGATCCTACAGACTACTAAGAAGTGGTGGTGGTGTATCACAAATCCGTCAAGCAAATCTCAAATTCTTACCAGTTC